>NW_007256137.1:197799-210059 GCF_000164805.1 Carlito syrichta | reverse complement strand
AGTTAAAAAGCTTCTGCACAGCAAAAGAAACCATCAGTGCAGTAAAAGACAACCCACACAATGGGAGAAAATATTTGCAAACTATACATGCCAAAAAAGCTTATTATTGAGAATCCATTAGAAACTTGAATTGACAGAAAAAAATAACATATTATTTTCTATCCGGTGTAATTCTGATGCCAGCTGAACTCACTGAATTGTCCCATTAATTTACAGCAAAAGATACTTTGACCTCAAGTACAATTTATAAGAATTCTCTTTTTTTAGATTAGAAAATATAGTTTATTTAGAAAGTAAATTGGAGAGAGAGAAAAAGAGGGGATTCTCCTCCCCAAGGGAGGGGAGGGAGCCAAAGCTAGGGAACATGGCCTGGCCACAGCTCAAAGAACATATGGCCACACCATAGCTTAGCAAGGCAATGGTGTGTAAGAATTCTTATGATGTTACTTACTGCTTCAGTCCTTCTCTTGATTCCACTGGAATAAACCCAATTCAAATTTATTTTTTCAAAGTTGTTTATTTGCCCAAAGTGCAAATGCATATATCCATTATCTCTCAATATTTTTGTTACCTCTATCTACTCTCTTAGATATACTTGTGGAGGTCTGAATTAACTGGGCAACAATTAGTATTTATTCCATCACATTGACACTATGAGAAGAGAGAATTATAGTGCACAAAAGTTTGTATATTAAATGACATATAATTATTTCAGATTCAAGTCCTGTTTCAGAAAGACATATTCTGATACAAAATGTTGCTTGCTTATTTTTATTTCAATAGCTTTGGGGGCTACAAATAGTTTTTGGTCTGGTCTTTAAGTATATCCACCAAACCCACCTATGAACATTATAGACAATAGGTGATTTTTTTTTTTGTCCTTCCATCCCTTCCCTTTCTCACCCTTCTGAGTCTCCAATGTCCATTATATCATCCTCCATGTCTTTGCATATCCTTAGTTTAGCTCCCACTTACAAGTGAGAACATGCAGTGTTTGGTTTTCTGTTCCCAAGTTAGTTCACTTAGGATGATGTTTTCTAATTCCATTCAAGTTACTGCAAAAGACATTATTTCATTTTTATTTATCAAGATGTTGTTTTTATTTTTTGAGACAGGGCTTCTCTCTGTCACCAAAGCTGAAGTGCAATGGCATGATCACAACTCACTGCAGCCTCAACCTTCTAGTTTTTTGTTTTTTAATTTTTTGTAGAGACAAGTTTCTTACAATATTGCTTAGGCTTGTCTCAGACTCCGGGTATCAAGCAATTCTCCTGCCTCTGCCTCTGAAGTTACTGGGTTTATAAGCATGAGCCACTGCACACGACCTGCAAGCTGTCATTTTTGTTTTGCTTTAAGGACACTTAAATGAGTGTCCAATGAGTCAGGGGAAATAATGTATTCAGATGAACTCAATTCTAAGTACATTACACTGGAGCCCAAACAAAAGTTACGCTCACCCATGAGCACTTTCTGTCCTGCTCTTAAAGTACCTTCTATATGAGAAAAAAATACATTGTATTAGTTTTCTATCGCGACTGTAACAAATTCCCACAAATTTTTTGGCTTAAAACAAACAAACAAAAATGTATTTTTACATTCTATAATTCTGGGGGTCAGACATTCTGAACTCTATTGTCAATGGAGCTGTATTATGTCTGAAGGGTCTAGAGGAGAATCTGTTGCCTTGTGTGTTCTAGAGGCTTCTAGAGGCTGCCTGCCTATTTGGCTCCCTCCTGATGCCATCTTTCGTCTTCAAAGCCAACAGTGTAGGCTATTCCAACCAATTTCTCTCTTCCTCCCTCCCCCATCTTCCCTTTCCTGACTCTCCTTCTGTCATCACATTGTCTTTTTTGACCTTGACCCTCTTGCTGTTATTTCTTAGGTAATCCAAGATAATCTCTGTGTAGGACATCCTTAATTTAATCACATTTGCAAAGTCCATTTTCCTTGTATGGTTCTGGGTGGGTATATTCACAGGCTCTAAAGAGTAGGATACAAGTGGTTTTTTTGGGGGGGGGTGAGAAACTTTTTTGAGCTTACCGTAGCCATTTTCCATAACATCATTTTGTATTATTTTCATTCTACTTTTGCTTAGAAGACTCTGGTCAGAATATTGATTCATTCAGTTCAGGATCTTCTGGGTAAGATCAATACCGTCTTGCCAACACTGATCCATTAATTCAACAAAATTGTACTGTGCTCTCTATGTTAAGCATCATTCAAGTGCTGGAGGCACGTTGATGACAATGGTGGGCAGATCCCTACTCCTAGGGAGTTTGTAGTATTTTGAGGTAAAGAGCAAGTAAAAAGACATCTGTGTCTCTGTGTATTAAATGCTTCTGAATCAACAAGGAGGGATGCCTAAAACTGACTTAAGAAACCAAGGAAGCCTATGTAGAAGAGGTAGTGTTTAGGCTAAAACTTGAATGATACATAGAAAAGGGAGATTGTGGGGGAGGATTCCAAGCAGAGGGAACAGCATGTGAGGAGGCCTAGAGGCATGAGGGAGAACAAGTACACTTGAAGATGAGTGATGGTTCTGGAGTGTAGTGAGGTAAGAAGTGAGAAGAGGGTTGACTGTGGAAAAGTAGGTGAGGACCTGCAATGCAGAACCACTGGGAGGCTTAAAGGAGGGCATTGTGGAATTAGATTTTTGTTTTATGAAGATTATTCTGGTTACAGTGTGAAAAGTTTATTGTAGAAATATCACAAAATTGGGAACAGAAATCAATTTTAAAACTTTTGATAATTGCTCTCTGTGAACATCTGGAAATAGTTCTAAGACTATTTATTTAGTTCTATTTTAACCCACTCTCCTACTCAATCTTCAAGTGACATTATTTATTTATTTTTGTTTCCATAAGGTGTTAACTTCTTTTCTGCATCAGGGTCCTGATGCAAGCTTTTCCCTGTATGTGGAATACTTTTCCCTCTCTCTCCATTTGGGAAATGTACTCATCCTCACAGCTTGCTCTTGGATGTCACTTTCACAGATGAGTCTGCCTGGACCCACCAAGCAAAGGCAGGTCTTCTGTTACACATTCTCGTGGTATCTGGTACTTTTTTTGTGGTTAACAAGTTTTTGTCATTTTGATGCATGCCCTTAGTGCATTTTCTTGAGACTTCAAATGATTTTTTAAAAATTATTTCCACCTGTTAAAGTGTTGATTTTCTAGGATAGTATCCATTGAGTTCCTTCCTTCACCTTTCTGTAATACCTGCTCTAAGTTTCTTCCCCTGTAGTTTATTTATATCTATTACTTATACTCATTGCTTTTTTTAACAACTAAATGATGCTCCACTGGGTTCGTCTGTCAATATTTATTTATCCAGTTTATGTTGATGGGCACTTAAGGGACTTTCTAGTTAGCAGTGTTATGAACAGTACTTCTATTACAGTGTATTCGTGTCTTTTGATGAACACATACACATTTCTGCTACATATGAATATATATTTATATATCACCAATATTTGATGCTTTCATCTAATTTTAGTCATTCTGGCATGTCTGGAGTAATGTATTGTATTGTGGCTTTAATTAACATTTATCTGATGACTGATAAAGTTGACCGCATTTTCATACTTTCATTGATCATTTGGGTTATTCTCTTTCTGAAATACCAGTACAATATTTTTCTTTTCATTTTTCTAGTGAATTATCTGTCTTGTTAACTGATTTGTACAAATTTTGTCTACATGTTTCTGAATATCCTATTATGTTTTAAAATAAATAAGAGGAAATACATGAATAGTGAGTCTGATGAATAGATTTTGAAAAAATATTGAGGAAAAATTCCAAAACTGAGAAGTTATTCCAAAAGAAAAGTAGGCAAGATTGTATAGGAGCCAAAGAAAAAATAGGAGAGAAAGCATACGGATTCATCAATGTGCATGGAGAGAATCATTGAGTGATTACCTCAATCCTCTAATGAGGTACAGAAACATTATACCATCTTAAAGTTACAGAAAGAATGGGAGTTTGGAGCATGGTAAAATATAGGTTATGGTAGTAGGTATAGTTATAGTGGCAAGACAAGTTATGGGAGGGAGAGAAGAGGAGGTCTGTCTCATGAAGTTGCTCTTGTTGTACATTAGAAACTTCACAGACAGAA
This sequence comes from Carlito syrichta, assembly GCF_000164805.1. Lineage (NCBI taxonomy): Eukaryota > Metazoa > Chordata > Mammalia > Primates > Tarsiidae > Carlito > Carlito syrichta. The sequence continues at coordinate 205,946 of NW_007256137.1, read as the reverse complement.
GCCCTCAGAGAGAATAGATGGTAAGTGTTTCTTTCAGGTCTTTAAGGTTGGTCTTTTCTAAATCTGAACAAGGGAAGGTCTGGCTACCTCAGTACAGATTCTGTACAGGTGCAAATCTTCCCCACAAAAGACAGATTTCTAGGGTTACTTGTGTTTGCTGGCTCTCTAAACAGTTATGCCAAAGAAGTATAATTTGGTAAATTTTTATTTTCTTCAGTTAAAAAAATATGAGAGGAAGTTTAGAAGTTGAAAATACTCTGAAATTACAATGGTTATGGTCACTTGGAGTCTTGGATATTACAGAAGATTGGATTTCTACTCCAAAACTCCTCTAACAGCAAGTACTAATTTTCAATGAGTTCTAGGTACTGTATTAAGTGCTTTGCATTCATTATATTTAATTCTTCACAACCCTGTAGAAAAGATTTTATTAAGTCCATTTTATTTTCTTTTATTTTAAAGATGTGGGGTACAATTCAGGGTTAGGTATACAAGTGATCATTTTACAGGTTAAGTTTGGGCCTCCCTTTGGTCCCCCCTTTGCCTGGTTTGAGATCTGGCACTCTTACTGATGTTGTATCCCCTCCTGCCACCCCAGCTGTATCCCATTACTGCTAATCCCTTTTTTATAGGATTATGATGAATGTTCAGGGTTTCCTTATGAGTGAGAACATGTGGTGCTTTTTTCTTTGTTTCTGTGATAGATCATTGAGTATGATAGACTCTATATTAAGCCCATTTTAAAGGAAGCAATTGAGTCTAATTTCCCTAAGGTCACACACTGGGGCCGAGGGCTATTGACTCCAAAATCTGAGTGGTCAGTACCACATTACAGGAAAAGACCAATCGATCTTCAAGAAACACAGAACCATTGATAAACAAAAGAGACTTAAGAGATAGAGAATAGATCCTAAAATAAAATGTTAAATAAGTTAGTGTTATTTATCTTGAAGAAGAAAAGTTTTATCTAAAGGAATGCCTTTAAACACAAGAAAAATTTTAGGTGGCAAAATACCCTTGGAAATGACAATAATAAATGAAAATTGATGCAAATTGTAGTAATGAGGGCTTTATGCTTAATGATGATAATTCCCCTGATAATCATTGATAGCAATTCAAAAATTATTGAGCATGGCATTCAAAGTCTAAGCTCATCACCTTATTGCTCAATCTTCCCTTCCTCCTTCTGTAATAGTTCAACAAATTGCTGGTCCCAAATGTACCTCCATGTCTCTCTGACATTTTGTATACACAGATTGTTTCATCTCACTTTCTTAATCTGACAAGTCTTACTTCTATAAAATTCGACTTAAATATCACTTCATGTGTGAAGTCTTCCCAATCCTTCCCCTGTGTCCAGGAAAAAGTTTTGTCTCTTTAAATAAGCTTTAATTAAAGCACATATCTTGTGCTGTAACAGAATAAATTTTTATATGTGTTTCTCTCCCACGGGATTGAAAGCTTTGAGTGAGTAAAAGGGAATTTTTCATCATTATTCATAGCTGGGATGTAGTAAGTACTTAATAAATATTATTGAGCAATGTCATTGCCACAAATGTGTAAGAAGTTGGATTTATTAGAAGACAAAAAAACGCATGCTAACACAATGATACACAGCAGCTGACACTTTGCCTCAGCACCAAGGGACATGGGGGAGTGTGAAAACGTTGGTGAATTGGAGAAAGCCCAACAAGGTTAAAGTGGAATCCACTCCTATTTTCTAGCTAGTTGTTGCCATGCTGAAATGCAGATTTCCTATTGCCAAATCCTCAAGAGCAGCTGAAATCTAAATCAATCAATCAATCTACTACCTATCTTTTATCTATAAGTGTGTGTGTCCATATGTGCATGTGAATCTTCCTGATGTTTGCATCCTGCTAAATGCTTAAAAAATAATTTTACAGACCAAAAAAATGATCATGAAAAGCATCTATGTTGACTAATATGTCTCTAACTTGTGACTTCTGGCATACAAGAATACTTCTAAACACCTAGTAATAAATGCTTCTGCTACCTCTGCAGGTACCTCCATTAGAGAAATATTAAAAAATATATCTAGTAAAAGCTTGGAGTGGGCCATAGAAAGCAACTAGTCAATTTGCCTTAAATAACTCAGCCATTAATTTTTAGTCATCTCAGGAGAGATGATCTTATAGGGCCCCTTCCACTCCAGGAATTGACACTCTGTAAGATGTCGCTAAGCAAAGGTATTCAATCAGGAGAAATATGACCCTTCATTTGTGTTTTCTGTTTTATAATACATATCAAATTCTACAGGGACATTGAATAAATACTGTGTCTTTTGCAGGGATCTGGGGCTTGATACAACATCGATAGTGAACTGGCTTACAAAGTCCATAAATTGTTGGTTTCTCCAGCCATACAAGAGTCAGACAAAACAAGCAAACATCCAACAGCAACAACAACAAAAAGTCAACATCATTCTTATGAGTATGACATCTTATGGATCCTGAAGGAGGGTTTGATCCTAACCTTTATCCTGCTTTCAGTAGCTTAATTCAGTTACGTTTTCTTTTCTTTTTTTGAGTTGGAGTCTCATTCTGTCACCCAGACTGGAGTGCAGTGGTCGCTCCCGGCCACCGCAGCCTCGACCTGCTGGGCTCCAGCGATCCGTCCGCCTCAGCCTTCCAAGTAGGTGGAACTACAGGCATGTGCTACCACGCCCGGCTGATTTTTCTTTTGATTTATTGTAGAGATGAGTTCTCGCTGCCCAGGCAGGTCTCGAACTCTCGGGCTCAGGCAATCCATTCACCTCAGCCTCCCAAAGGCACGAGATTATAGGCTGAGCCACCGAGCCTGATTTCAGCTAAGTTTTCAGTGACTAAATCCTAGCGTCTCCTTCCATCTTTTTCCTAAATATTTTTTAAACAAACAAAGCTCTAAATGCAAACTCTCAATGAAAGTAAGCCTATTTAAGACAGCCTAAATCTTGCTGTCTTAAAATATTCATTTGCCAGCCACATGGAGTTTTTGTTAAGATTAAATGAGATACTCTAAAGAAAGAACTCGACATTGCACTCTGGAACGTAGTAATAGCTTCATAACTATTGGCAATTATTTCACCGATAACTATATGTGAAAACAAATGATTTCTTAAAAATATATTATTTTTTAAATATATTTTTAAAGATGACTGTAGAAGGTTCCTTATGCTAAGGTTGATTGAGTGCTGTTCAGGATGGTTAATCAGAAGCCATTGGAAATAGCAAAGTGGGGGATGTTTCACTTCCATCCTAGCTCTTCGTCATTCTGCTCTAATTCCTTGATGGTCCAGAACACATCCTCCCCAGGCCCCAGGGGAGTATAAGACTCACTAAAGTGCTTGAGGGAATAAGAATCTATTTCACATATTCACAGTGGGCTTTGATTTGAGAATTTCAGATTCTGTATATTCAGATGAGTGTTTGTTACATGATAAGTCTACAGAATCTATAGTGAATTATTAATTAATGTTCTAGCAATAAATCTTGTATTTTAAAAATTATTTTAATTCTAAAATGTGGGGTACAAATGGGGGTTAGGAACATATGTGGTCATCATACAGGTAACGTGTGGGTACCTTTATTGATGCTATATGCCCCCTCCCCTGACAGTGTCCCACTACTGTCGGTCCCTTTCTTATAATATTAAGATAAATGTTCAAGGTCCCCTTATGAGTGAGTATATGTGGTACTCAGACCTTTGTTTCTGTGATAAATCACTGAGTATCACAGACTCTAATTCCATCCAGATTGCCGCAAAGTTCATACTTGTGTTTTTCTTTATGACTGCATAATATTCCATCATGTAAATGTGCCACATTTTCTTTATCCAGTCCACTTTTGATAGGCAGCATGATTGGTTCCATGTTTTTGCTATTGTGAATAATGCTGCAATAAATAGGCGTGTGCAGGTATTTTTACTGTAGAGTGATTTGAGTTCCTCTGGATATATTCCCATAAAGGGGATTGCTGGGTTGTATGGAAGGTCGATTTTCATATTTTTTAGAAATCACCATACTGTTTTCCACAGAGTTTGTAATAGTTTACATCCCCACCAGCAATGTAAAAGCATTCCCTTTTCCCCACATTCTCTCCAACATCTGTTGTTGTCTGTTATCGATGATAGATGTCCTGATTGGAGTTAAGTGGTATTTCAGTGTGGTTTTAATTTGCATTTCTTTGATGATTGATGAGGCTGAGCATTTTTTCATGTATCTGTTGGCTGCTCATATGTCTTCTTTTGAGAAGTGTCTTTTCATATCTTTTGCCCCCCACTTTTTTTTGAGTTGTAGTCTCACTCTGTCCCCGCCTCAGCCTTCCAAGTAGCCGGAACAACAGGCTCACACTACCATACCTGGCTAATTTTTGGTTTGTTGTAAAGAAGAGATCTCACCAAGTTGCCTGAGCTGGTCATGATTGCCCATTTTTTAATAGGGTTGTTTGTTTTCTTCCTTTCAGCAAATTTGAGTTCCTTGTAGATCCTAGATGTTAGGCCTTTGTCAAATATACAGCTGGCAAATATTTTTCCCATTCCCTAGGCTGTCTCCCCGCTCTCTTGATGGTTTCTTTTGCTTTGCAGAAACTTTGCAGTTTGATGAGGTCCCGGTTGTCTATATTATCTTTCATGGCATTTGCTTTTGAATAGTTGATCAGGACTTGTTGCCTATTCCAATTTCTGTAAGGGTGTTTCCTACATTTTCTTCTAGGATTCTTATAGTTTGCGGTTTTACATTTAGGTCTCTGATCCATTTAGAGCTGATTTTTGTGTTTGGTGATAGGTAGGAGTCATGCTTTAATCTTCTGCATGTGGTCAGCCAGGTTCCCAGCTCCATTTATTGAATGGGTTCTCCTCTCCCCCTTGGTTGTTGCTGGAGGCTTTGTCAAAGATAAGCTGGTTGAGAAATTGAGGTTTTCCTTCTGGAATCTCTATCCTGTTCCATTGGCCTATATGCCTGTTCTGGTACCAATACCAGGTTATTTTGATTATTGTAACTTTATAGTAGAGTTTGGAATATGGAAGTGTGATACCTTCTGCTTTGTTTCTTTCGCTAAGGATTGTTTTGGCTATTTGTGGTCTTTTATGTTTCCATATTAATTTCTGTATTGTCATTTCCAGGTCTAAGAAGAATGATGTTGTTAATGTAATAGGTATTGTGTTAAATCTGTAGATTGCCTTTGGTAGGATGGGCATCTTAACAATGTTAATTCTTCCTGTCCATGAGCATGGAATATTTTTCCATTTGTGTCTTGAATTTCTTTGAGCAGTGATTTGTAGGTTTCATGGTAAAGGTCTTTCACTTCTTTGGTTAGGAAGATGTCAAGGTATTTCTGTGTGTGTGTGTGTGTGTGTGTGTGTGTGTGTGTGTGTGTGTGTGTGTGTGTCTATTGTGAATGGGATTGTGTTTTTTATTTGGGTTTCTGTCTGTTTATTGTAGATGTGTAGGAATGTGACTGTCTTTTGCACATTTATTTTATATCCTGAGATTTTGCCAAAGTTCTTTATTAGTGCAAGGAGTTTTTTGAGAGATTCTCTTGGTTTTTCAAGGTATAGGATCATGTCATACACAAAGAGGAATAACTTAACTTCCTCTTTTCCTATTTGGATACCCTTGATTTCCTTCTCTTGTCTAATTGTTCTAGCTAGGACTTCCAATACAATGATGAACAGGAAAGGTGAAGGTGGGCAGTTTTCTGGCTTCCAATTTCTGTCTGTTTAGCAGTATGTCAGCTGTGGGTTTCTCATAGATGGCTCTTACTATTTTGAAGTATGTTCCATCTATGTCTAGGTGTTCAAGGGTTTTTATCAAGAAGGGATGCTAGATTTTATTAAATGCTTTTCTGCATCTAATGATATAATCATATGATTCTTGTTTTTACATCAATTGATGTATTTAATTACATTTATGATCTTGTGGATATTGAACCAGCCCTTCAACCTGGGCACAAAGCCTACTTGGTCATGATGGATGATTTCTGATATGTGTTATTGGATCTGGTTTGCTAGAATCTTTTTGAGAATTTTTACATCTATGTTCATCAAGGATATTGGCCTGTAGTGTTTTTTTCTTTGTTTGGTCTTTACCTGATTTGAGTATCAATGTGATGTTAGCTTCATAAAATGATTTGGGGAGAGTTCTGTCTTTCTCAATTGCCTGGAATACTTTCAATAGGATTGGTATCAGCTCCTCCTCACATGCTAGAAAACCATCTGGTTCATGGCTTTTTTTTTCGTGACAAAGTCAATTTCCTGGGTTGTTAGTGGTCTATTTAGGAACTCAATTTCTTCTTGTTTCAACCTTGGATGGTTGTGTGCTATCAGAAAGTCCTTCATTTCACTTAGGTTTGTGAGTGTGTTTCCATACAAGTGTACACAGTAATCTTTGAATTTTTTTTGTATTTCTTCAGGGTCCATTGTGACTTCATCTTTTGCATTTCTTGTGTTTATTTAGTTTTTTTCTCTCTTTTTCTTGGTCATTCTTACTAAGGGTTCATCAATCTTATTTATCCTTTCAAAGAACTGGCTTTTTGTTTTGTTAATTTTTTAAATGATATTTTTGTCTTTTATGTCCCATATTTGGGCTTTTATTTTGGTAATCTGGATTCATCTGCTGAAGTTAGGGTTTTGACTGTCTTGTTTTACCAGTTCCCTTAGGTGACTTGTTAGACTGTTAACTTGTTATCTTATCAGTTTCTTCATATACGTTCATAGAGATATGAATTCCCTTAGTACTGTTTTCATGGCACCACAGAGATTTTGGTAAGATGTTTCTTCATTTCCATTTGTTTCCAGGATTCTTTTAATTTTTTCTTTGATTTCCATGTTGATCCAGGAGTTGTTCAGCATCATACTATTTAGTGTCCATGTCTTTATGGATTTGGGGGGAATCTTGTTGGTGTTGATATTCATTTTTATTTCACTATGGCCTGAGAAGGAGCATGACAGTATTTCAATCTTATGAAATTTGTTTATACTTGATTTATGGCTGAGGATGAGGTCGATCTTGGAGTATGTTCCATGAGGTAGAATGTGCAATCTGTGGTTGCTGGGTGGAGTGTTCTGTAGGTATCTATTAGGTCCATTGGTCAAGCATCAGGTTGAGATTCTTGATCTCATTGTTGATTTTTTGCCTCGATAATCTATCTAGGGTAAATAGTGGTCTATTAAATTCTCCAGCTATTATAATATTAGAGTCAACATCTTTTTCAGTTTACTTAGAAACTGCTTTATAACAGCTGGTGCTCCTGTGTTTAGTGCATATATGCTTAGGATGGATATTTCTTGTTGATGAATTGAACCTTTTTATCATTAGGTAGTGTCCTTCTGTATATTTAAGATCTAAATTTTTGATAGCTTAAAGGTAATTTTGTCTGATATTAAAATTGCGACTCCTGCTTTCTTTTGTGCTCCGTTCATTTGAAATTTTGTTTTTTATCCTCTAACTTTGAGTCTGTGAGTGTCCCTTCAGGTGAGATGCATCTGCTGGATATAGTATATTGCTGCATCATGTTTCTTTATCCAGTTTTCCATTTTATGTCTTTTCTGTGGTGCATTTAGTCCAGTTACATCCAGATTGATTATCGAGAGGTGAGAGTTTATCCCTGTCATGAGGCTGTTATCGACTTTGTTGTTGTTTGTTTACTTATTTGTTTGTTGGCTTTCTGTTGATTTGGGGGCTGATTTATATGTGTTTTCAATCCTGCAGTCCTGATGCATGATTTTTTGGTTCTTTGTTTTCTTACAATCTTGGAAGATTGCAAGAAATGTGGTTGCCCTTTTCTTTCTTTCTTCTGTGCTTAATACCTTCTTAAGTGTCTCTTGTAGAGCTGGTCTGGAGGCAGCATGTACTCTTAGGGATTGAATGTCTGGGAAGGATTTTAATTCTTCATCACTGATGAAGCTTAGCTTAGCTGGGCAGGAAATTCTTGAGTGTTTTGAAGATTGGGTTTCATTCTCTTCTAGCCTACAGTGTTTCTATTGATTGATCTTCCCGGGTTGGTAGTCTGACCTTTCTGTCGTGCTGCCTTTAAGATTTTTTTCTTCTATACCTACTTTGTGTAAGTGAATTACTATGTGCCTAGCAGTTGGTCTTCTTCTTTTTTTTTTTTTGAGTTGGAGTCTCACTCTGTCGCCCAGACTGGAGTGCA
>NW_007256137.1:196771-197779 GCF_000164805.1 Carlito syrichta | reverse complement strand
GTGCGTGCTACCACGCCCAGCTAATTTTTTGATTTATTGTAGAGATGAGGTCTTGCCAAGTTGCCCAGGTGGGTCTCAAAGCCACGGGCTCAGGCAATCCACTCACCTCAACCTCCCAAGGCATGGCATTACAGGCTGAGCCACAGAGCCCAGCAGAGTTGGTCTTCTTATTTGAGCTTTGCAGGGGTTCTCTGTATTTCTTGCATTAGGATTGTCATGTCTCTGAAGAGATGCGGGGAGATTTCTTGGATTACCTCTTGGAATGTTTGTTCCAGGCTGCTCTCATTCTCTTTATCTGCTTCAGGGATACCTATCAGTCTTAGATTCAGTCCCTTAATGTAGTCACACATCTCCTGAAGGCTTTAGTCTGTCTTTTTAAGTTTTCTTTCTATGTTTTAACAGATTGGGTTAGTTATAGAATTTGGTCTTTAAGTTCTGAGATTCTTTCTTCTGCCTGGTTAATTCTGCTTTCCATGCTTGTCAGTTTATTATTTATTTCATTTACTGTATTCTTTATAGTTTGCATCTCAGCCATTAGCTTTTTCCTGTTTTCATCTTGCTTTTCTTGGTTCTTGTTCATCTTTTCCATCTATTACTTGATCTCTGCATTGTAGTCTAAGACCAGTCAATCTGGGTGCTCTTTATTGTTTGAGTTCTGAAGTCTGTATACTCATGGACCATTCTCTTTGGACTTTGTGTGGTGCCTGTGGTTCTTCTTCTTTTGTAGTGGGATTTTCTCTTTTGTTTACTTCCATTGCTCAGTGAGAAAGGGGGTAGTTTTCACTTCTTTTTGCTCAATCCCCTATTCTCCCTTCGAGAGAATTGTAATCGAGTATACCATAAACTTAGGTTAAGAGCATGCTATAACCCAATAAATATGTAATCGGCTTGTGGACAATAGCACAGCCATTTTAGTTTTCTGCTTTAAAACATAACCTGTAACTGTTTAAAGTTTCAGTTATGGGAAAAACTGCAAGCTCCAGTTCAAGCTTCAATCCCTTCCCTTGA
>NW_007256137.1:132553-196687 GCF_000164805.1 Carlito syrichta | reverse complement strand
ACTGGAAAGTCCCCCCCAAACTCCTCCTCCCTTTGTGTAAAAGCATAAAAGGCATCTGCTTAAGGAAGTCAGGTCCTCTGGGTGTACTCCGCTGCATCGGTTGTCGACAGAGGTCCAGGCTTGAGCTTGCAAATAAAGACCCTCTTGCACTTTCACTGGAATTGGCTCTTGGTGGTCTCTCGGATTGAACTTTCGGCCACTCCACCTTGAATAAAGCCTCTGGACTAGCTCGATTTTTGGAGCTGGGATGGAGCAGGGCAGCTGCCTATGCAGGAGATCTTGGTCCTCTTCTTTCCACGTCTCTACTCAATCATATATTCACACAACTTTTGCTGACACCCTAGGGTGAATACTGGTCTCTTCACCCATTTATTTATGCGGAGACTCATGCACTTCCACCACCTCCATCACCATCTTGGAATCCTGACTCAAATCTTGTTTTTTTGAGCAAAAATAGTAAGTACAATTATGTTAAGTTGCAATTTTCATAGTTAATTTGTTAAATGTGGAAACTAAAAATGTATCATAATTTTGGAAACTCTTTTTTTGGATTTCCTCATTGTTTAGCATATTAGATTACCTGAGTAAGTGAAAGGACATGGGCCTTTTTCCTGTGAAAGGCTCTGTGGCCTACAGCCCTTTTCGTACAGTAGCTTCATTAGATAGTAAGCTCTGTGAGGAGTCAAATGTCCATTTCTGACACAGGGGCAATTTGCTTAATTTATTTATCCCCTCTTGTATCTCACACCTAGTCAGTTCGCTACAGAGACTCTAAGAACAAACAATTTAACTGCAGAGAAGGTTGCTGAGAGCTCCATTGGTTACAGTGCCTTAGTTTACAATGATGTTAGCAGCAGCAATAGAGAAAATTACTTTTCTATCTAGCCATTTGGTGATATTTTTGATATGCAATTGATGCTAGAAGTAGAAACTATGCAATTACTCAGAAAAAAATGAAGCCATTTCAATAAAATGAAAAGTGCTCTGATACTCTTCTGTAGCATGACTGGTATATAAAACTCTGAGGTGTTATGTTTTATTCTTCTTGCTTTCTCTGCATGCACACCTGAACATGTGCACATCCACACATTTTAAGTAAATGCACAAATAAATGGGCAATAAACTCTTACGGAAAGGATGAATCACTAAAAAGAGGAGAACTTTCAGTCTTACCTGAGAAGAACAGTATGTGCCCAGATACATTTGAATTTCTGATAAGTAACAAATAATTTTATTGGTATAAATGCATAAGATATATTTGCAGTAAATAGAAATTATACAGCACTAAATTTGGTGATCTTAACTTGGAAAGAAAGAACAGAGCCACAATATTTTGGAACAGTGGATGAGGAGTGGGTGAGAGACCATCCAGGAAGGTGAAACACATGGCTACTGCTGACACATTGTAGGTGCTCTGTCCGTGCCAGCTTCTGACATTCCTCCAGGTGCCGGGGGTGAGTGAGAATTCCTTCTCTCAAATCCTCTTGGAAGATAAGAGTGATCTAAGAAATCCAAAAACAGTTGTAGCACTCTGATATTTTAAAAACATGTCTATTTAACAAATTAACACAGTCAGTACCATTAAAACCCTGAGGTGATATATTAGTCATAATTATAGGATTTGTTTTCCAATGTTAATTCACAAGTCTTTAGACACTGCGTGGTCCGGTGATGGTTGGAAGTTTAAAACTGGCTGACAAAAAATGTAGTCCTTCATTGCTGTCACATTACATTTATGACTATTAAATTCACTTGGCCCTTGTGGCTATGGGACCTGGGCCTGTGATAGTCTTTAACTCCATGTAACAAGTGAGGAAATAGAGGTCTAGAAGTGTAATATGCAGAGCAGGCTCAGAGCTCAGAAACGGTGGAACAGGGACTAGAACATAAGATCTGTCTGATAGATGGACTCGGTGGCTCAGCCTGTAATCCTGCACTTTGGGAGGCCGAGGTGAGTGGATTGCCTGAGTCACGGGTTCGAGACCCGCCTGGGCAACTTGGCGAGACTTCATCTCTACAATAAATAAAAAAATCAGCCGGGCATGGTAGCACACGCCTATAATTCCGGCTACTTGGAAGGCTGAGGCGGAAGGATTGCAGGAGTCCAGCAGGTTGAGGCTGCCGTGGCCAGGAACGGCCACTGCACTCCAGTCTGGGTGACAGAGTGAGACTCCAACTCAAACAAAAAAAAAAGATCAGTTTGGTTCCATGACTGTGCAGTCATATGGGGCCCTGGGCTTGGGGCTTAATGTGACTGAATGCTTTTCAGCCCCTTTCATGAAACTCTTCCTAATTTTATCTCTGAACTTGCTTCTTGTAAGTGAAGTCTGGTGGGACAACAGACCATAACCCAGGGACTTGGCGCCTCAGCTCTGGCTTTTCTTCCTCAGAATGTGTTCTTGGCTGCCTGCCTCTCCACCCCCTGCACGCCCACCCTTTCCCCCTACGCATCCACTGCCACTCTCTTCCCTTGGCCTAGATGCTGCCAAAGTGAAGGTCCAACTGGATGAACAGAAACTCAGTGTCCCAGGGTAGGGTATGGTGGCAGCTGTCCCAATCTTGGGATGGATGAGTCTTGGGACATGGAGTGGGTGGCCAGAAACCACATTTCTGTTAAGACTGAGCCTCTCCCATCCGTAATCTAGGTACCAAGCAGTCTTGGCACAGATATTGCAATACCATTGGGAGTCATTCCTTCCCCATAGTTCAAGGAAATGGGTCTGTGGAAAGGAGACATGCCTGACTCAACATCTCTAAATCCTGGCTATCTATATATACACATATACACATAACATATACATATGAGGGGGTGCCTAAAAATACCCCAGAGTTATCTTTTGGAGGATGAGCCCTTTGTAGTACAGGCTTCACCTGTTAGGTAAGTACTCTAGGAACCCATCGACATCAATGTACCAGCAGCTGGCATTGTTGTGAGAGTCTGCATTCAGTTACAGTGAATTTGGGGGGGAAAGTCTTTCAGTGTGTTTGTTCATGTCATAATGGGTGATTTACAAGTGCACTTGCCCCCACCGCACTGAATATTCAGCAGTTTTTGACCCAAAACGACATGATCCCCGTGCCCCACCCTTCCTATTCACCAGATCTCTCCCCCAGCAACTTTTATTTTTGTTTGTTTCCCAGATGAAAAAAGTCCTCAAAGGAAAATGCCGTGTTGGTGTGGAAAAGGTGAAACAAAAAATGGCAGAAGCACTAAAAGGCATCAAGACTGACGAGTTCAGAAACTGTTTTGAGCAGTGAAAAAAGAGTCTCAGTAGGTGTATTGCATCAAACAGAGAATACTTTGAAGGTGACTGAAGTTTAAACATGTAAGAACAAATACACAATTTTTTATAAGTAAATTTCATTTTGGGGGTTTCCCCTCATATGTACACATATATGTATACATATACAAAGTATAATAAAATGTGAAATAATTTCATACATCATTAAACACCCAATCTACTTTCAAAATTCCATACTTGTCTCAAAAATGCCTTTTAGCAGTGGCTTATTCAATCAGGTTTAATAAAACTTATGCATTTCATTTGATTATAAGTCTTAAGTCTTTTTCATTGTATAATTCCCACCTCTCCCTTTTCTACTGTCTTTGATTTGTTAAAGAAATTGATTTTTTTGTCCTGTATTATATCTTGTGTTGTGGATTTTGCGTGGGTTATTAGCCATTGTGGCAGCTGCCTGAAACCGTGCAGCTGGAGGCTACCCAAGGAGGTCTCCATATGAAGAAGGGAAATCAAGAGCTATGTCTCATCATCATCTATATGTTGATGATTCACAAATCCTATCTCCAGCTCAGACCTCTCCATTGAATTTCAGATTTTATATTCTACTGCTTACTTGGCATCTTTTCTTTCTTTGCATGTGCAAAACAAAGCTTGATTTTCAACCTTCTGTCAAAAATACATATTATAGAATTATTTATTTAGTAAATGGTCTTTCAAAACTTTGAAGTCATCCTTCACTCCTCCATTTCACTCAAATGCTAATATTTTCTAGCAACAAAACCTATTTATTCTACCTTCAAATATATACAGAATTTGAGTGCTTCTTATCATTCTCACTGTCATCAATCTGACTCAAGTCGCGACCCATATTTCTCCTGGATTATTCGAATGACTCCTACTATTAATAGTTCCCTTTCTTATGCCCCTTCCCTATTCTCAGAACAGCTGTAATAATAACCTTGATAAAATGTGAGTATGATCAGGTCCCTCCTCTGCTCAACACCCTCCATTGCCTTCTTGTCTCACTCAGCATTAAAGCCAGGGATCTCCCTATGAGGTAGCATGAACTGTAAGCCTTTCGATATCTGGCCTCTCATTAACTCTCTGATCTCGTAACTTGTTTTTATGCCTCTTGCCTATAATTTTTTGAGTCACACTGCTTTTTCTGCTCTCTTCAACACACCAGGCATGCTTCCATATGAATTTTCTATTCCCTTTACCCAGAAAGTTATTTCTCAGCTCTTATCTTGGTAATTCTCACTAAAATATCAACACCTTCAACATTTTACACATCCCATCCCTGCTTGATTTTTCTCTTTAGTATTTATCACTCTATAACTTCCCTTGTTTATTGTTTGTCTCCTCCACTAGAATGTCATTATCGTGGGTGTGGAATTTATTTTTCTGTTTTATTTACTACTATTCCTAAGCACTAGAAACAGAACCCTATACATCGGAGATCTTCAATAAGTAGATATTGACCATCATCTTCAGTGTTTTCTACACTTGTGAAAACTTTTCATTGATTTCTGTCTGTGTGGTGACTTCATCCTAATTTGCGTATTTGCTTCCCTTTACATTTTGCATTTTATTCTTTGCAGAAACAAGTGGACAAAGCTCTTTAGGAGCCACTGTGTCCTCAGTTTTTTCCATCCCATTGGTCATCAGGATGGGAGGAACTACAGCAATAGCTGTAATTACCTCACTAGAAAATTATTCTTTAGTGTGCAGAATTTCTTATGTTTTAGATCCTCCAGGCACAGAGATACCAAGAAAACAAAGTTAATTAGGCACTTCTGAGTCTAGACAATAGCCTTAAAAAAGTCAAGCCAGAGAATTTCTTTTTTGCCATCAAGACTGGTAGAGTTAGATCCTGTGAGAAGTGCTTTAAAGATGCCCTGATAGAAAATAGTGCTAATCAAGCTATCATCAAAAGGCAATTCAACCATGAAATGGCTGGTCTCCCCATCTGCCTGGAGTAAAGGCTGCTGACTTTCTGGTGATGATCCTAACCTTCTTGATTGAGGGCTGGTTCTACTTCAACCCCAAGGATTTTCTTTTGCCAGTAGTGCAAGGCTTCCAACTTGGCAAGGGCTAATAAGTAGGGGCAAGGCATATTAGGACATATGTAGAACGGTGCTTTTCAACCAGGGGAAATTCCTTCAAAAGGAATTTGGCAATGTCTGGCCCTATACACACATGTTAAACTTACTATAATATGCAGGATAAACCCCCACAGCAAAGAGTTATCTGGTCCAAAATATTAATTCAGACTTGGTAGAGTAACTCTGTGGTAGAGGAATCATAGCTTTGTCTACAAGTATCACTCATATCACTTGACTTATAAGCAGCATATATATGAATCACTATCTTCACTTGGTTTCAAGGATCACACACTCTCCTATTTATTCTTTTACCTCGCTGGCAAACTGTCTGCTCTTCTTGACAAGTTTCTTTTATCGTCCTCTTATCTTCTTAAGGTTGTCATGTTTCAGGGTTCAATTCTCAAATATTTTTGTTCTGCATCCTCAATTTCTAAGTGATCTCAGCCAGTCTCATGACTTTAAATACCATGGGTATGTTAAAGTTTCCCAAGTTCACACCATTCCTGATAACTCTGGACTTGTATATCCAAGTGCCCACTTGGCTTCTCTACGGTGTGTCTATTAGACATTTCAAACCTAAGATGTCTAAAATTAAGCTTTGAAACCTCTAATTCCCAAATATTCTCCATCCACAATCCCTCAGTTAATGATCAAGCCAAAAATATTGCAGTTACATCTGATCTCTCTTTTTATCATGGCAACAGTCCATCTGCCAGTACCTTCTGATGACTTTAACTTCAAAATATATCTAGAATCTGATCAACTTTTATTATTTCTACCATCTTCACCCAGGTTCAAGATACCTCATCTGGTGCTTAGATTAATGCAAGAGCCTTGTCACTGTTCTCCATGCTGCTGGCCTTACACTGAGGCAGAAACTTCAAAATATCCCCAGTATTAAAAATAAGTGAAAGCACATTTATTATTATTGTACTAGTTCCCTATTATTGGCATGGTAGGTTGCCACAAACCTAATGGCTTAAACAACCCAAATGTATTTTCACATAATTCTGTAAGACGGAAGTTCAACACAGGTCTCACTGGACCCAAATCAAGGTATCAGGTGGTATTTATTCTTTCCTGGAGACTCTTGCCTTTTCCACATTCTAGGGGTATTCTGTGTTCCTTGTTCTTTGTTTTTTTTCTTCCATCTTCAAAACCAGCAGCACTGAGTTTAGTCTTTGTCACATCGCATCTTACCTTTGCTTCTGTTTCTTTTTTTCCACTTTTAAAGATATTTGTGATTATATTGGGTCTACCTGGATAATACAGAAAACATTTTTTTAATCTCAAGGTGAGCTGGTTAGCGATCTTAATTTCATCTGTATCCTTAATTTCCCTTTGCCATCTAACTTATTTACTGCTTTCAGGTATCAGGACATGGACATCTTTTGAGCAGTCATTATTTTGCCAGCCACACTAATCAGAACTTTCTCTAGTTCGGTGCCAGAATTTTGATGCTTACAGCTCATCTCCCTCAATTTAATTTAATTAAAGCAAACATTTGGCATTGCATATTTACAAAATAAAGTAATAAAAAATATTTTATCATAAATAAAATATTGACAGTTAAGCCTAATAGTGTTTCAAATCAAAGAAAAAATATTATTTTGATATGGTATCTGTTCAAAACCAACTTTCGAGGACAAGCTCTATCTAGAAAATTGAGTAATATTTCAACTGATTTCTTTGATTAATTCAGTTACTTTATGTATCTATTTCTATGAGACAATAATAATAATAATTAGTTGAATGTCTGCTTTGTGCCAAGTCCAATGCATGATTCATTTTTAAGTTCACAGAACCTTTTAAGGAAGGCATTATTCCCCTCTTACAATCAATAGAACTGAGACTCAGTGTCTTATCTGCTCTAATGAGAGGCAGAAGGGGGAATTTTCACCAAAATAAGAAAGCCGGAGAGAGTGAATTGACTTTCCATGGGAAATTCAGAAGGATAGTAGCCCAGACACATCTGGAATCTAGGAGGAGTCTCAAG
Organism: Carlito syrichta; assembly: GCF_000164805.1. Taxonomy (NCBI): domain Eukaryota; kingdom Metazoa; phylum Chordata; class Mammalia; order Primates; family Tarsiidae; genus Carlito; species Carlito syrichta. The sequence goes on along the minus strand of NW_007256137.1, from coordinate 189,344 downwards.
TCCAATCCAGACATTTTGTCACCAGTCATGATTAAGCCTTTTTTTTTTTAAAGAGCCTCTCCTCTCTAGGAGAACACTTCTTCATAAACAAACAATGTGTGAGAAATGCTAATTTCCAGTGGAATGTCTACTGTGTTCTTCATTTACAGGGAACATTCAATTCTAGAAACAGGTTCATCAGCAATAAATTCACTTTAACCAGAAAAGCTACAGAGGATTATCTCAAATGCCTGCAGAACAGAAATGGCAAGTCAGAGGAGCCATCTATTTCATTCACTGATAATTGGACACAAAGTGCTGACCTTAAAAGATCATGCTCCAATAATGCAATTATTTGCCAAAAATCTTAATAAAAAGTGCATTTTTCCCCTTCTGCTTCTCAGAGGAAAGCCACTTTAAAAATTTCAACGAAAGACAAATGCAAAGGTTCAGAATACTTGAGGTTCTTATTACACACCTGCTCTTCTAATGCTAAAAGGATGAATATAAATGGTGCTGTCGGGTCCAAAACATTGCTAAGTGTTATACCATATATCATCTCCATTAGTAAATGTAGTGTCAGGTTCTTATATATTTCAGATGATTTTAAGCTCACACTGCGTTCTTTCATGATATGCCTGAATGGATCCTGGTGGTTCAAGGTGGCAGCTGGCTCAGCAGTCAAGTGGACTCATCTTGTCTGGCCCAACTCCCTCCAGGTCCTGAAGGCTGGATTCCCAGTTCCAGCCTGGGTCACTTTACCTGTCAACCGCAGCTGCTGGATTGATGGGATCCTTCTCTTCCTTCTCAGAAAACCCATGTTATCTTTTCCCCCATTCAAAGATGGCTAAGAGTGTCATGTGCAGTTCACTGGATCTATTGCCCAGGTGGAGCCTGGCTGTCCATCTCCTTTCCTAAACCAGAATGACACCATGACCTTTCACACCAAAAGTCTTATCTGTCTTCAAATATCCTGATGTAAAAAAATGATTGTGATATATTAGGCGATCTTAAACATAAACAGCCTTCAGGGGTCCAGAAATTCCTGGAAATAGCATGCAAAATTGCACGTGTATGTGGGGGGAAATGTGAATTTTTCAAAGGGAAGAATGAATTAGATCTTCAAAAAAATAAAAAAGTACCCATGACCTAAAATAGTTTTGAAAACACTTGGAAATAAGATTGATAAATGTTTTCCCTCCTTTAAATTCAAAATGTTAATTCTACGTTTGCTGATGCTGCAATTTCTTTTGACAGGCACTGATAAATACTGGTGGTTGTTTCATGCCAGAGATGATTCGGAACAAGGCTAGATATAAATATATAAGCAGAAAGGTAAGTTAGGTGCTTGTGGTATCAATTAAGGGGGAAAAATTCTAATTCACAAAGTACTGTGAAAGAAATAGGGCTGTCAACACAGATTAGCTTGTATCTGCATTTTATGCAATCAGAAAGGCCAAGAAAAAGCACCACTTCCGAAAGCTTGCCATGATTGAGTATAGTGAGGTGACTTCTTTATCTACTGTTATCAGCAAAAATATGTCAAGATAAGAGCTACCAAAGGCTAAGCATGGAATGCTTTGAGCAATTATGGAGTACTTAACCTAGAGTAGAGTGTGGATGGGCGCAAGAAGGCTTTTCAGAAGAGTTGAAATCCAAGTTTAATAACAAATGATGAGATCAGAATTAACTAGGCAAAGACCGGATATTAGAACTATGGAGAAAATATCGCCTAGCAAAAAGAATGAGATATCTGAAAGCCTAGGAACTAGACAAAACATGTTATCTTTGACAAACCAAAATAAGTTCCAAGTGGCTGGAGATTAGAATGGGAGTCTGGGTCCTTCTGTGATCATACCATCCAAACGTTCTGCTTTTAATCACCAGTGAGTTTCCATGTTGAATTCCTGAATTCCTTCACAGTATATACCCGCATCTGAAGTTACCTATTTTCTGTCATTCATTCAACAAATATCACCCAAGCACCAGCTATGTTTAAGGTTTAGGACAGAGCAGTAAACAAAGCAGATCATGTTCCTCTTCTCATGGAGTTAATATCTACTTCATTTACTCATTTATCTGCTTATTATCTATTTCCTTCATAACCAACAGCATGTCAGTTCTATAAAGGCTGAGGGAGAGATTGTGTGCCTTCCATCTTATTCTCTCTTCAGTGTCTAAGACAATACTTAGAAAGTAAGACGTGTTTAAGAAGTTTGCTGAATAGATTAACGGGAGAAAAAAGATCATAATATGATCTTTATGTAGGGAGAGATGAGATTAGAAATATCTATCTGGCTAGATATTGTGGAAAATGGGTTGGTATTGGCAAGACTGGTGATGGATCGCTTTGATCTTGGGATGGAGGCCACCATACTCACCTGGTTTTTTCTTGTCACAGTTGTCATACTTGCTGTTCCCTTGCCCCGTCATCTTAGCACTGGAAAATCCCCATTGGTGCCCCTGGATTTCTCCATCCCGCTTCTTATTCAGTGGATCTTCTTTCATCCCTTGGTTTCAAATGCCATTTCTATGCAGACAATTCTAAATATTTATCACCGGGATAAACTCAAGATTCAGCTTAAGGATTTTATATTAGCTGTACCTTCTGTCTGGAATGTTCTTTTCCAATGAATTCACAAAATTTCTTCTCTCAGCTCTTTTAAATCTCTTTTTATATGTTGCCTTCTGAATGTGGCCTTCTCTGACCTCTTAGTTTGAAATGTAACCCTCCCCTTCATTACCCTCTATATAGTTTCACTGTTTTTATTTTTATCCATATAATGAATTACCTTCTAACACACGATATAATCTTATTTCTTTTGTTTATTGTCTTCCTTCTCCAGCTATAATGTAAGCTCCTGGAGGTTAGAATTTTTTTTTCTTTTTTTGAGTTGGAGTCTCACTCTGTCGCCCGGACTGGAGTGCAGTGGCCGCTCCTGGCCACTGCAGCCTCGACCTGCTGGGCTCCGGCGATCCTTCTGCCTCAGCCTTCCGAGTAGCTGGAATTACAGGCATGCGCTACCATGCCCGGCTGATTTTTTGATTTATTGTAGAGATGAGGTCTCGCCTGCACAGGCAGGTCTCGAACCCGCGGGCTCAGGCAATCCACTCACCTCAGCCTCCCAAAGGCGCGGGATTACAGGCTGAGCCACCGAGCCCGGCTGAGGTTAGAAATTTTAAACTATTTTACTCACATGTTGCTGTGGCTAGAAGTATCACAAACACACACATATACAAACATGCATATATAATGATATTGAATTGCCATTATTCATTAATAACATGGAAAGATGAATACAAAAATTGAAATAAATTATCAAGGGCTACAGTGTGCCAAGCAAGTAGTTAGACCCTAAGATGATGAATAAGTCATTATTCTGAAATAACAGACCTCTGTCTCTGTATGTATGTTTCCTCCAACAGCAAGTTGCAAAATAAGTGCTTAATAAATATTTTTTACTGAATAATGATGCAAAATATACTTTTGCTATATTTTGAATTGTACTACAGAAATGGAAACTCAGAAGAGGAGGTATTTTATGAGTTTTAAACAGAGCAGAGCATAAGGGAGTAGGGATGTGTTGTGTGTATCTGTGTGTATACATGTACTTATGAAGACTTTCTACATTAAGTGAAGTTGACAAAGTAGCTTGAATTTCACTCTCTCACTTTTTGAGTAGTCTTCATACTGGTTAAGCATTTAAATTCTGCAGCTATGTGAACTGGGGTAAATACCGTCATCTTTCTGAACTTTAACTTCACTTATAAAACTGAAATTATATTATCACTAACAGTGTAGATTCTTTCTAGTGAAGTGAGAGGGGGTGGTAAGGAATAAGTGGGATAATATTTGTGAATTCTGTATAGTACCTGGTGCCTTGTGAAACCCCACCTTGATAACTTCAGCAAATATCAGATATGTACTTGCTAAATATTTGGCACTGCCATTAGTTTTGAAAGATGAAACTCAAGTGATAAAATGTCAGCATGTTCCCTGCATTTAATATTATCATCATTGTCCCAATTATCAGGTACTATGTTCTTATTAACCTTTCACTTGTTTCTTCTCCTCCCTTTCCCACTTTGGCAACATGACCCAACTAAAGAAGTTCAACTTAGCCAATCTGCTGGGTTTCTCAGGTACAGAAATAAACTCAGTATGGTTTGAGCAATGTCTATATTCACATTGCCTTGGCTGAGAATCACTTCATGGTGGGCACTGCCAGTGGCCTGGGCCTTCCTATGGCACCGATAGCGACAGAGTCTCTGAAGGAAAGCTAACAAGACACCATTTGTATGAAACGAATCCGGTTCCTTGAAGAGCTCTCTTATAGTTTGCAATCTTGTGAAAGTAGAAGGAGAACCATATTCCAACCCCCGAGGAGATACTTTGTTCATCTGTGAGCCACACATTTTGAGATGAAGAGGCTTGTGAGGGTGGGTGTTGGGTGGGCTGACTTGGAGGATGTAGAGCTCTGCTCTTCTGTAGCAGCATTGCTAGGCTACCCTGAAGCAATTAATAACTGGCTTGCTGAGCATTGGAATCAAGGTGGCTGAAACAAAAAATAAAACAAACAAACAAACAAACAAAAAAACCTTTTGAAAGAAAATAAAATGTTGGCTTCTAAAACTCAACACTCAAGGAAAGGATCAAGATCATATATCTTTAGGTTATAACAATCAGCTTATGATCCTTTAATTTTGTACCAGCCTGAGTTATTCTCCTCTACTTTCTCTTCTAGGAGAAAATATTGACAATACATATATCTGACAGAGAATTTGCATTCATATTTATAAATAGTTCTTTCAACTCAATAATAAGCCTAACAGCCCAATTTTTAAAATGAACACAAAATTTCAACAGACTTCATAATAGAAGACATAAGAATGGCCACTAAACACATGGAAAGATGCTGAACATCGATATGTATTAGGGAAATGCACATTAAAACTACATGAGATACCATTATGCACTATCAGAGTAGCTAAATGTGAGTAATAAATGATAAGTGATAATATCAAGTGAAGGTGAAGAATTCTCACATATTGATTGTAGAATTGTAAAATGATGCAATCATTTTGGAAAACATTGTGGCAGTTTCTTATAAAGAACTTATCATATGAACCAGTCATTCTAATCCTTGACATTTACACAAGAAAGCTGCAACGTAAAGATTTGTACAAAAATGTTCACAGTGGTTTTATTCTTAATAGGCAAAAGTTGAGAATAATCCAAATGTTAAACAAGAAATGAATGTATATAAAATTATTGCATAATCTCACAACAGGATATTACCCAACAATATAAAGGAATAAACTATTGATAAATGAAACCACATGGTTATTTCCCATAAACATTATGGTGACTGAAGGAAACCAGACACAAAAGATCACATATTGTACTATTTCATTTATATTAAACTCCAGATGAAACACAACAAATCATATAGCGATGGAAAGCAGATTAGACATTGACTTGGATGGCAGACGGTGGCACATAGTATGGGAAGGGAGATAGGGAACTTTTGGAGAATATAAGAATGTTTTATAACACTATATCAATAAAATGGTTACATTTTATCGTGTGTAAATTATAGCTCAATAAAGAAGACTTAAAACAACTAATATACTTGGGGGACCTTAAAGAACTCTACAATAAGATACCTGCACATGCATGTTTATTGCAGCACTATTTACAATAGTGAAAACATGGAACCAACTGTGCTGCCCATTGAAACTGGGCTGAATAAAAAAATATGGTATATATACACAATAGAATATTACACAGCCACAAAGAAGAACAAAAGTATGAACTTCACAGCAACTTGGATGGATTTGTAGTCTATCATACTCAATGATTTATCATAGAAACAAAGAACTGAGTACCATATGTTCTCACTCATAAGCGGACCCTGAATATTTGCTATAGCACTATAAGAAAGGGATTGTCAGTAGCTGGAAACTGTCAGGGGATGAAGGAGGCCACACATAACATTCATAAGGACACCTGATCTCGTATCAGGCAAAGTGGAGACCAAAGGTAGGTCCAAACTTTATCTGTATGATGACCACTTGTATATCTAATACTAAATTGTACCCCACATCTTTAAAATAAAATAAATTTGTAAAAAACAACAACAACAACAACAACAACTAATAAATAGTTTATCTAGTATAGCATAAGGTGATGAGCAAAATAGAAACAAGAAAAAAATATATTACACTAAGGATAATTCGGAATCCTAAAGATGGTGGACAGTGGGAAATGATAAATAAGATGGATGAGATTGTCCTCAATGGCAAAGTAACCTTTGAGTAAAGACATAGAGCAAATCAGCTTTGTAGCTATTTTAGGCAAGGATGTTGCAGATAGAAGCAGCAGCTGATGCAGTAGTCTTAAGGCAGAAACATGCCCATCACGTTGGAAGGGCAACAAGGGTTCCAGAGTGATCGTAATATGAAGTTAGGTTAGAAAAGAGTGAAGTGGAAATCAGAGCATTTGGGATCTTTCAGGCCATCATCAAGATTTTTAGGCCATTTTATTTTATTCTTTGTAAAATAGGAAACTGCTAAACTATTTTAAGCAGATGAGTTAATATAAATTTGTAGTGTAATTCTAACTGCTGTGTTGAAAATAGATGGTAGAGACAGGTATAGAAGCAAGAAGACCAATTGGGAGGCAATTGAAATAATTTGGGTGAGAGATGATAGTTGTTTTTGGTTGCTGTTGTTTGATTTATTTTTAAGTGGTAGCTGTGAAAATGTGAAGAAATTGCCATTTTATGAGTATATTTTGAAGGTGGTGCCAATAGAATTTTCTGGCAGATTGAAGTTTGGGTATGAAAAGAAAAAAAGGAACAAAGATTTATCAAACATTTTGATTGGAGCAATTGCAGTCAACTGCAATGTGGAAGGCTGTAGTTGTGTAGATTTGAAGGGAATGGTCAGGAGTTCAACTTGGTATGCATTTAGCTTGATACATTTAATGACCCAACCACATGTAGATGTTGAGTAATTTTATACAGTGAATGAGAAGTTTAGAACAGAAGTCTGGCCTAGAGGTATAATCCGAGGAGTCAGAATTTAGTCACATGATAGAATAAGAATCACTAAGGAAAAGGGATATATAAAAGAGAAGGTAAGGGAATACCAGGAATAAGAAGGGAAAGGAAAAAAGAGAGGGGAAATAAGAAGAGAAGAATTGATTCTAGAATATCAATATTAGAGCAATTAGGACAAAGAGAGGAATGTCCACAAGCAACTGAAATGAAGTGACCAATGGAATAGAGAGTAAATCAAGAGAGTGTGATGTTCCTCAACACCAAAGAAGAAAATCGATCAAGAAGTTGGGAATAATCAAATACATTAAATACTTCTGATAAATAAGATGAAAACATGATTGTCCATTTTAGTGAATAATGTGTAAATCACAGTTAAACTTGACAAGAATAGTTTCAGTTGAACAGTAGGAATACAAGTATAATTGGTGTTTAGGGAAAAGTCACAAAAAAATTGGAGGCAGAGTTAGTATAGATGACTTTTCATGAATGTTTTGAAGCAATAAGGAGCAAAGATACACAATTGCTTTTGCTTTTCTAGATAGCATGTTTATATGTAGTTGTAAAAATAATACAGAAGAAATAGGGGAGAATGCCTGTAGCCATGTCCTTGAGTATGTAGAGGAACTGAAATATAGTACACAGTGAGAAGATTGGCTCTAGAAAGTAACATGGAGAGTTCACCTGTGTTAACAGGTGAGAAGATAGGGCATGGGGTGTGGACTCTACTAGATAAGAAGATAAATTATTTCACCAAGTCCTGACACTAACTCCAAGACTTGAAAATCATTATTTAACCACTTGGAGTCTTTTGTAGTTCCAAATTTTAACATTGTTTTTTTCTATTTCTGCAAAAAAACAAAATCACTGAAATTTTGATAAGAATTGCATTAAATCTGTAAATCACTTTCGATAGTATGACCATCCTAATAATTGCAATTCTTTCAATCCATGAATGTGGAATTTCTTTCCATTTATTCTTCAATTAATTTTATCAATGCATTATAGTTTTCAGTGTGCAGATCTTTTACTTCTTTGATTAAATTTATTCTTAAGAAATTTACTATTTGAATGCTATTGTAAATGGAATTTTCATCATTTCTTTTTTGGACAGTTCATTGATAGTGTATAGAAACACAACTCATTTTTGGATGTTGATTTTGTACTCTGCAGCTTTACCAAATTCATTGATTAGTTATAAAAGTTTTTTGGTAGAATCTTCAGAGTTTTCTATATATAAAATTACATTGTCTGCAAACAAAGACAAAAGATATCACACTTCTTTATTTCAAAGTATATTACAAAGCTGTATTATGTTTACTAGCTAAAGAATTCAAAACAGTGTGTTACCAGCATAAAACTAGACATATAGACCAATGAAACATAATAGAGAGCCCAGAAGTAAACCCACACAAGTAAGGTCAACTAATTTTTGACAAGGATGCCAAGAATACACAGTAGCGAAGGGTAGTCTCTTGAGTAAATAGTGTTGAGAAAACATGATAGCTACATCTAAAATAATGAAATTTGACCCTTATCTTACACCGTATGCAAAAATTAACTAAGAGTGAGTTAAAGTCTTAAATGTAAAACCTGAAACCATAAAACTCTCGGAAGAAAACATATGGAAAAAACTGTGCATCGTTGGTCTTGGCAATGACTTTTGGATATGACACCAAAGCACGGGTAACAAAAGCAAAAGTAAACACACGGAACTACATAAAAATAAAAATATTCTGTACAACATAAATACATAAGCAACAAAATAAATATGCAATCTATGAAATTACAGAAAGTGTTTATAAACCATATATTTGACAAGGGATTAATATACAAAATATACGAGAAACTCATATGACTCAATAACAAGACAAAGACTCACTTAAAAAATGGACAAAATAACTTCTTTTTCCAAAGAAGACATACAATATCATGAATAAACAGGAAAATGCAAATCAAAGCCACAATGAGATACGAGAACTGACAATTAAGTTCATGAACTCATCCTAGAAAAAATTTCTACACAATTTCTTGCTGAATATCACTTCGGCCACCTTTGAAATACTCCCCTTGGGAAGCTATGCACTGACATCAGTTCCTAGTCTACCTGTCAAACCAATTTTGGAACTCTTTCTGGAATGGCCATCAGAGCTGCCGTCGTGTTATCCTTGATGTTCTGAATGTCATCAAAATGTGTTTGTTTCAATATTTCCTTTATCTTTAGGTAAAGAAAAAAGTCATTGGGGGCCAGATCAGGTGAGTAGAAAGGATGTTCCAATACAGTTATTTGTTTACTAACTAAAAACTCCCTCACAGACGGTGCTGGGTGAGCTGGCTCATTGCCATGATGCAAGAACTCCTTTGGGACCATTTTTGCACACACCTTTCTCATGCCAAGATTTTTAGTTAAGATTTTCCTAACTGTCTCTATTGATATTTATTTAATATGCTATGCTTCTCACAGTCGACAATTTTGACACATAATTCAACAAATATTTTGCAATGTTTTTGTCAATTCTGCTTGTTACTGGCCATCCTGACCTCTCTTCATCAGTGACACTTTCAGAGAAATGTTTCACCCATTTGTACAATGCCATTTTCCTCATGGGATTATCCTTATAAACTTAGGCTAACATTTTCACTTCCATTCTTGCTAAGTTTACCAAGAAATATAATGTCTGTTCACTGCTCTAATGCAAACTCTGGCATTCTTGTGATGGCACACAAAAACATGCAACAACAATAATGAGCGCCACTCAGCAAGACACCTCCACACGTCAACACAAACACAGCTGGGAGACACTGATATACCAAGATGATGAAACCTGACTGAGTATAGTATTGCCAACTTAAGTGCATGGTGGCAAGTTCATTTACAAACGTAACTGTCCATGACCTTGTTTGACCTCACATCTGTTAGGATGGCTATTATAAAAAATACCAGAGGTAAGTGTTGGTTAGGGTGTGGAAAATAGGGTTTCCCTGTATACTATTAGAGCGACTATAAATTGGTATAGACATTAAGAATAATAGATATAATATAGTGGGTTTTCAAAAGTTAAAAATAGATCTATCATATAATTTAGCAATCCCACATCTATGTATAAAGTAAATAAAACCAGTATCCTGAAAAGATATCTGCACTCCCATGTTCAATGTAGCATCACTCACAATAGTAAATATAAAAAAATACCTCTGTATCTCTTGAATGCATATATATATGTAATAGAATATTATTTAGCCATAAAAAGAAGGAAATCCTGCAATTTAGATGAACCTGGGGGCAGTATACTGAGTGAAGTAAGCCAGACAAAGACGAGTACTAAATGACCTTACATGCTTAATCTAAAAAAGTAGAAGTCATAGGCACAGAGGGCATAGGTGTTGGGGGTGAGAAGGAATGGTGAGATTTCTGTCAAAAAGTGCCAACTTTTAGTGATAAGATGAATATGTTCTGGAAATCTCATGTACAGCATGGTGACTATTGTAAATAAGAATGCGATTTTTACTTGAAAATGGCTAAAAGTAGATCTTGAGTGTTCACACACATAGTATGTGAGGTGATGGATGTGTTATTTAGCTTGATTGAGGTAATTACTTGAGAATGCATACATGTATCAAATCATTATGGTATATTTCTTAAACATATACAATTTTCATTTGTCAATTATGCCCTATCAAAGCTGGAAAAAATGTTTAAAAAGAAGTCATTATTTTAAAAGTTGCTTACTCTGGAGAAGCCCAGTATATTTATACGATCTGTTTTCCCTCCCTTTGAAATAATCTGACTCTATATGTCTGTCTTACACCAAGATGAAAACAGCAAGTCCTAACATTAGAAAAGATCTTTTAGATGATTAATTTAATCAGTTACGTGGAAAAAGAAAGCTGCCTACAACATCCTTTAGAGAGTTTAGACCGTTATCTAGGACACCTTCCATGATAGAGAGCTCCCTGCACTGAAAGAGAATCTGCTTCATTTCTACCTGCAGGAATCTTTCCTAGATTTGGAGCCCATTGTGGCATTCACTGCTAACTTTATTCTCTCCTTGGGAGCAGCAGGACCAAACCACCTGAGGGCAGAACTATCCAAATCATGCTTCTGAAAACACTCTTCTGGGCATTTCAGAAATAACAAGTTCTGTTTCTGAATATGTAGGGGAATACACACATGACCATGTTCAGACTGTTAGGTCCTGTAAAAAAGGGAAAACTTCACATTGTTTCATTTAGTGTCCCTAACTTTTACCTATGTGTGGAATGCGTGGAACCACACAAACCTTACTGTTTGATTTGGTACCCTGTGCTAGCCATCTGTAGAACAGTGCTTTCCTAAACAGCAAGGCTGGGACACTGTCTCAGAAGGTCAACACAAGGAGCATCTGCCCTTTCACAGATTCAGGGTCTTGAGACGTCTCACAATATGTTCAATAAAGCTGGGGAGCTCGTTAGACATGCAATTTTCTGGGTCTACTGTGTCAAAAATCCCTGGGTGGAGGCTGATAAATGTGAATCTAACAATTGCCATTGGTGATTTTTATGGACATTAAAGTTTGAAAACAATTGTCTACTGTCAGTTCTATTGAAAGTGTGGTCTATAGACCAGCAGCCTCCCCATCATCAGGAACTTGTTAGAGAGGCAAAATCTCCACCTCCATTCAGGCTGAGGGAGTCTCTGCTTTCACAAAGTCATCAGAGCATTTGTACAAACTTTAAAGTGTAGTACACATCAGCCAGAGCAATATGAAGCTTTTTAAAAATTGTTTTTATCTTATAGAGTCAGTTGATTCAGATTTACCAATATGTCTACCAGTTCTTAAATTTTCTATTTCTACATATCTCTAATTTCTGGGTTTATCTCTTACCTTTTGAAGTACATACTTTCATAGTTCTTTCTTTTTTTAATTATTTTATTTTAAAAATGTGGGTTACAAATGAAGGTTAGGTGCATACATGGTCATCATATAGGTAAAGTGTGGGTACCCTTATTGATGTTCTGTGGCCCTTTGGCAGTGTCTCACTACTGCCAATCCCTTTCTTATGATATTATGGTAAATGTTCAGGGTCCACTTATGAGTGAGTACATGTGGTACTCATATCTTTGTCTCTGTGATAAATCACTGAGTATTAGAGACTCTAATTTCATGCAGGTTGTTGAAAAATTCATAATTTTGTTTTTCTTTATGGCTACATAATATTCCATCATGTAAATGTACCACATTTTCTTTATCCAGTTCACTTTCGATGGGTAGTACCATTGGTTCCATGTTTTTGCTATTGTGAATAGTGCTGCAATAAGCATGAGTGTATAGGCATCTTTACTGTAGAATGATTTGAGTTCCTCTGGTTATATTCCCAGAAGGGGGATTGTTGGATCATATGGAAGGTCAAATTTTAAATCTTTTAGAAATCACCACGCTGATTTCCACAGAGGTTGTACTAGTTTACACTCCTCAAACAGTGTAGAAGCATTTCCTTTTCTCCACATCCTCTCCAGCATCTGTTGTTTTTTGATTTATTAATGATGGCCATCCTGCCTGGAGTTAGGTGGTATCTCAGTCTGGTTTTGATTTGCATTTCTTTGATGATCAATGAGTCTAAGCATTTTTTCATGTATCTGTTGGTTGCCTGTATATGTTCTTTTAAGAAAGGTCTATTCATATCTTCTGCCTACTTTTTAATAGGACTATTTGTTTTTTCCTTTCAGCATGCTTGAGTTCCTTGTAGATCCTGGAAGTTAGACTTTTGTCAGATATACAGTTGGCAAATATTTTTTCTCATTCTGTGGACTGTCTCCCCACTCTTTTGGTGGTTTCTTTTGCTTTGCAGAAGCTTTTCAGTTTGATGAGGTCCTACTTGTCTACCTTGTTTCAATGGCATGGGTTTTTGGGGTATTGATCAGGAATTGGTTGTCTACTCTAATTTCTGTAAGGGTGTCTCCTGGGTTTTCTAAGATTCTTATAGTTTGAGGTTTTATGTTTAACTCTTTAATCCTCTTATAGTTGATTTTTGTGTATGGTGATAGGTAGGGGTCCTGTTTCATTCTTCTGCATGTGATCAGTCAGTTTTCCCAGCAACATTTACTAAATAGGCTCTCTTCCCAGTGGTTGATGGCTGAAACTTTATTGAAGATGAGTTAGTTGAGAAATTGAGGCTTTGCTTCCTGACTCTCTATAATGTTCCATTGGTTCATATGCCTATTTTTGCACCAATATCAGGCTGTTTTGATTATTGCAGTGTTATAATAAAGTTTAAAGTCTGGAAGTGTAATATCTCCTGCTATGTTGCTTTTACTGAGGATTGTTTTGGCTATTCATGGTCATTTACGTTTCCATAGGAATTTCTGTATTGTCATGTCCATGCCTGAGAAGAATGATGCTGGTAATTTAATGGATATTGCACTGAATCTGTAGATTGCTTTGAGTAGGATGGACATCTTAACAATGTCAATTCTTGCAAGTTATGAGCGTGGAATATTTTCCCATTTGTTTGTGTCTTCTTGGATATCTTTGAGCAGTGATTTGTGGTTTTTGTTGTAAAGGTCTTTCACTCCTCGGGTTAGGAAGATGTTAATATATTTCTTTCTTTTTTGTGTGGCTATTGTGAATGAAATTGTGCTTTTTGTTTGATTTTCTGCCTGTTATTAATGCTTAACATATTACTTTAAAGAAATATCTATGGCAGAGCAGGAAGCCTAGCAGCAGATTATGTGCACAATAACAATAAGAAAAGTTGCTAATAGTGAGCTATGGCTCTGTGTGCTTAGCGCAAAGCATATGTGTGTATGTGTGAGCATGAGTGTGTATATGTTACAACCTACACCTCACCATAACCCTAAGACATCAGTACTATTGTTATTCTCAACAGCCTCAAAGAAGAAATCATATTTATGAAATTCATTCCTGGGAAAAATGAATAAAGAGTTAAAGAAAAAAAGCTAAACAATTGGAATTTTTTTTCCTAGACAAGTAGATTAGGATGCAATAAAGGCTTATCTGTAAATAAAGTAAAATTTAAGTCAGAAAACTTTCTTAAAAGAAAGAGAATTTGTTTTACAGTTTAACTTATTTGGAGGTAGGAACTGCTGAGCAGGTTCTGATTACCTTGCTGAATATGCAGCAAATTGCAACAATCACACCGATTACAAGCCATTTAAGCAATCTCAATTAAATTAGTAGTAATTCTAAACTACTCCATCTTGCTTAGAGATTGGTTCAATTTTTATGTAAATTTGACTTCTGGTTGTGCAAATTTTGATTGTCTCACATCAAATCAAGCTAGATTATTTTCATTCATTTTTGTGGAAATCAAAGCTGTGTTCAAATACTGAAAAGTATATACAGACTGAACACATCTCTTCAAGAAAGTCTTACAAAGAAGAGTCAAAGATCAGGCTCATTTTCTTGGCTTCATGTGACAGATAAGCAAACTATAAAATATACTTGGGATCAGGACTCTGGAGTTCTGATTTTTAATGCTAATTCTGCCATCTACTTACTGCATAATCTTGAGAAAATCTCTATTATTTAGCTGTTGCTGTGAAATAAGGAACCACAGACATTCAGAGCTGAAAGCAACACACATTTGTTTCTTACTAAAGAAGCTGTATATGCAGCTTGTCTGGGGCTCAGCTAAGCTAGGTTGTTCTCACCTAGGCTTGACACCAAGCTACAGTTTGAGTCCAGGTCTGCGCATCCTCCTTGGGCCAACATTTCTTAAGACACAACCTACCCAAGTCCAAAATCAGGAATGCGAAAGAGCAAGCTTAACTTCACAAGCCCGTTTCACAGCCTGGTGTCCTGTCTTTCTACCCCAAAACTAACCAAAGCAAAAAAACAGAATTAAGTCTAAACTCAAGGAGATGAAGATGTAACACGAATGTGGATGACCTATAATTCAAGCTATATCTTCTTCCCATTTTCTTTAGCTTCTATATCCAGGTAGATGAATTACATGATGATTCAGGGCACTTTCAACTCTTAACATTAGTCTGAAATTTTAGAAAAAATTCTGTGAAGTTCTCTGGTAGTATGTATAAACAATTGCCCTGAAGGTTGGATTTAGTCATGTTTTAGTTTGTCTGAAGAGACTTTTAAAATAATTTTTAATTCATTGAAAATGTTCTTAAAACCAAGTGCTTCACATAAGATTTCAGAATTCTGATTTTCTTGAAACCTCAGAATAGTGGCGATGATGATTTTGACTAGTAGCTGCCCTATTACACAGGGCATGCCTCTCCAAATGAGTAATCACATTCCCTCCCTCCCATACACACTCGACAGTCACATACCCGACTCGCCTCACTTGGTACTTGCCCAGACCCCTTGAGCAGCTTCTGTTTCTACCCCAGGATTTTAGGTTTGAGCTCTCTTACCAGCAACTCACATGGCAAGATAAGTCATTTAACATATCTAGGTTTATTTTTCTCATTGACAAATAGAGAAGAGGAATTTTAGACGTATGTAAGGGCTTTCCTGCTCTACCATCCTGCAGTTCTGAAGAGTTTAGATCAAAGAGTATATTTGGAGACATCTCATGAAAACAGAAAAGTGTTCTATATCAAGAGATGACTGGTGACTCTTCAAATGAAGATACCCAGACTGGGAGCTGGAAACTTGAAGCAAGCAGGGCAGTCAGAAGTGGCGCTTGCACTGTGGATCTCAAAGGACCTCAAGAAGGAGAAGGAGCAATTAAAGAACAAGAGAAATTGTTGAGTTAGGCTGAATAACTGCAAGTTTATCCTAATAGGCTAGTCATTACACTGGCATGCTTTCCCAGGAGAAGTGGCAGAATGTTATTTAAAATAGGGCCACACAAAGTATTTTAATAACCCACTGTCAACAAATTCCCACTTAAATCAGGGTTATCGACTCAAGGGTAGGTTGCTGCTAACCCCTAATTTTGTAAGTTGATTTAGATTTGTGTTGCATAAATCATAAAAATGATCAAATTATGGAATGGGGGCTTGGAGACAGATAAATTCATGCTGTGCTCACAAGTATTCTTCAGGCCTATTAGTTTAATGCAGACGGTTGAGGCATCTCAGAAATTATGATCTATTTTGCACCAGCCATCTGTGTTAAATAAACATATATGAATCGTAAATGCAGATATATTGTTTTGTACATTGTCATGAATGTGAAGTTTCAGGCTGTCACTCAGTTTGCCCTATAAAATTCAGAGTTTTTTTGCTTTCCTCCTTATCTGCTGCACATCTTTTTTGGAGGTATTTTGGGATAATAGCGCTTGTTATTCAATTATTTAAGACAGAATGTTTGCTGACAATTCTATATTCTATTTTTTTCTTTTCTTCACTTTGAATAAGAAAGTGAGAAGTGGGCAAAGGAAAATAACTGCCTTGGCATTGGGATGGAGCAGAAAAACAAACAAATTAACTAACCAAAACTAAGCAAAAATATCTCTCATTTTATCAGCTGTAGTGTTAAGAGTGACCAAGGAAAACATTTAGGAAAGCATTTTGGGGTGCTACATATAGTACACACACTCCTAGGGGATTCACATAATGGTAGTCAGCTGGCCCCAGAATCAGCTCACCGGCATAAGGGGCAAGTTTGATCAGAGAAATACAAGAATATGAACTGATTACATTTATTCAAAGCTGTACATATTCATTCACTGAACAAACATTTACTATGCATCGGAATTATTCTTCTAAAGATTGAGAGGTTGACAAAGTTTGTTTTCTACATACCCCTAACTATCTTTTTCTGTTTGTACTCCCCCCAAATTCAGTAACTCCTTTGGCAGTTTTGGGCTGCCAACACATCACCTGACACTTGTGGAAGTCATCTAATAAATGTGTTAAAAATGAAATAAATTCCATCTTGAGATTCTAGAGAGGGAATTGATTAAAACAATGCTGCAGACCATTAATTGGGGATAATAGTGAGGAAGAGTTAAAAATTCTGAACTTTTCCTCCTCTTTAGAAAGGTTGTTAAAAATAAGTTCAGTGAGTTTACTTAGGTAAAGAAGACACAAACCACCAAGCATATGAAAAAAGGTACACCCCACAAGTCATCAGGCAACTTCAAAACAAAACAACAAAAACCAACTTTAAATGTTCAAATTGAAGAAAACACTACAAGTATTAGAGTAGTTAGGAGGAAATAAGTATTGCCATAGGGCTGGTGAGACTGCAGATCTGTTCAGGCACTCTGGGCATAATTAGGTCACATCCGTTAAAATGTAATGATCTAACAGTTTCACATTCCAAAAATCTACCTTAGAGACATTCACTCATCTTTAATAGAAGACTTATTCAAACACTGTTTATATGGGCAAAAAATTGGTAGCAACATACATATCCATTAATAAGAATAGCTCAGTTTAGATTTGTCTTTGGAATCTCCCAATATGAAATTTGTATATTTATTTATTTATTTATTTATTTTTTGAGTTGGAGCCTCACTATCGCCCAGACTGGAGTGCAGTGGCCGCTTCTGGCCACCTCAGCCTCGACCTGCTGGGCTCTGGCGATCCTTCCGCCTCAGCCTTCCGAGTAGCTGGAACTACAGGTGCACGCTACCATGCCCGGCTATTAAATATGTATATTTATATTTACAGGTTTAGATAGTCAACTAATCTGAACCTGAAAATACAAATATACATACCAAAAGCAAATTGCCATATAGATTAAAATAAAATGTGGCTGCAGATAAAATTCAGTCAAAAGGTCCCCATTATACCATGTCTGCTCAGATAATTGTTTGATCCTTTATATTCTTAAATTCAAATCTAGTTATTGACACCTAGTAGATAGTTTAAAAAGTATACTTATTCATTGATACTATATAGTATCAATGAATAAGTATAAAAAGTATAAGATAGTTACTTTCTCAATTTTATAAGTGAGGTGGTTTGAGACTTTCCATTCACAGAGGACGAGCTGTCCTTGTCACCAGCCTAATCTTGAAAGAGATTCTCAGTTAGGGTGGTGCTGATTTATGTTTCTAGAGTACTAAGCCCAAAAATCTCAATAGCTTTACAACTGAGCGAATCCAAAGACATGCCCGAATCATTTCTGTGGCAGTTTTAACTGAACACACAAAGGCAGCACTTGGGGCACATTCAGCACATCTCATGTTGGTTGACTAAGAGGACCTTAACAGTTTTCTCAACTTGACAGCTTGGACAAGATTCTTTCAGACTCTAGACTCTCACCTCCTTTTTCTTAGAGCATTTTTCCACCCAGGACTATTTTTCTCAAGGTCCAAGGAGCCATCTTTCTGAAATGTAAATATTAAGGAAGATAGCACCCCTATTTTCTAGTTTCCATGGGAGACCAGGAGTCTAACTTAAGGTGAGACCTTCGCTTCAAGTTATAAAAGTACTCCCTGTCACGAAGATATGAAAAAGTTCACTTCCCTTTTCTAGATTAAGGCCAGTTAACAAACACAGATGACCTAAAATCTCCCTTTCTTGTTCCCCATCCAGGCTTTTACAAGCTCTCCTGCCCTTTAGCTCAGTGGAGTTTATTTCAGACACAGTTCTGGCCTCGTTTCTCTATTGCAGTAGTCTAGAATAAAGCCTTCCTTGACTGTTTACCTTTGGTGTAATTTCTTGTTTGAAGAGTTCTTTTTTGCTTTACAACCTGACAGGGATCTCACTGGGGAATCTTAGGGGTATATCTAGGAAAAGTACTTGAGAGAAATGGATACAAGAGCTCAATCAATATGAAGACATGTCATATATTCTGTGGTAAGAATAAAATTTTTAAAAATATGTTTAAAGCTGTCATATTTACAGTCTGGCAGGCTATATAATGAAGCCACCTTACATTTATTTAGCATTTTAGTATTATTTAGGTATTTTAAATTTTCTCTTTACCTGAAGGTCCACATAAATATCATTCATCTTTTAAAGCCTGTCTTTAAATCAAGATGTGTTCCTTTACAAGTGACAGAAGAGCTGATGCAGATGGCCCTAAGTATTAGCTCAATATTGAAAAGTTTAGTGGTAATTGGGCAAAGTGAAACCTTTCTGCTCAATAATGTAACTGTCTTCAGATTACGGTTTCTCATTCCTTGTCTCCAGTTTTAAGGTTCAGTACAGAAAATCCATGACAACTTTAGGATAATATCATATCCAGTAGAAAAGAGTACTTTCCTCAGGAAGTTTCATCCAAGGTCTAGAACTGATTTGTAATTAAACAAATTTGTATCATATAATTTTCTTTGAACTTGTCAATATGGCCTGAGGTATGCAAATTATTGAAATGGACAGGCCTTAGCCAGATTTTTTACTAAAATCTCAAGTACCAAAAGTCTGGGAGAGGGTTTCTCCAGAGGAAAAGGGAGGTATCTTGACTTACAAAGAGGAAGTGGAGTCTGATCAGGTTATATCAACAAATTTCCACTGTAGTTGTTACAGCCAACTCCATTGACACTGTTTGCTGCATCTACTCACCATGCAAAATACTTTGTCCTTTTTTAAAAGTATGTGATTGTTTGATTACATATTATAATTAATAGTGGCCAAGCAATATCAGATTTATCTTTTTATTCCCAACCTCTACTTTGAACTCTTGTAAGTATGCCTGATATGTCTGCAGTAGGCAAGAAGCAAATTAACCTTAGTAAGTTCCTCTGTCTTCCTATACCTTGATTTTTTTCACCTTCTCTGGGAGCAATCGTATTCATTTCTATTCAGACATTAATTTACTCATCCAAAGTTATTTGTAATTTTTAAAGATAGTAAATAAAACTACAACATGACAACACTAGCAACCATACTGGCTAACATTATTGAGTGCTTACTATGTGCCAGGCAGGATTTTAAGTGCTTCTTGGACCCTGCCACTATCTCTCCCTCTGTGTGGCTACAATATAAAATTGCCTATCATTTCCCTCTCACTTCTTGTAATCTGGCCTCCTTGGCTTTCTTGCTGTTACCCAAAACTCATCTCCATAAGAGATTTGCTGAATCTTCTGACTAAAATGTCCTTCTCTCAGTCACTCCCATGGCTGGCTCCTTTCTGCTATTTAAATCTCAGCTTAAATACCAGATTCACAGAGATGATATCCCTGAACACTCAATATAAGCTCATCCAGATATCCAATCCCATGTAACTTTCACACATTAACCCTTTTTCCTTCTTCTTCTTCCTCCTCCTCTTTTCTCACTCCTTGTTTTCAATTCACTATCAATTCTTAATTTATCTTGGGTAGTTTTTCATTTTTTGTCTCCTTTTGTTCTCCCTTTGGAATATTAGTTTATGAGAGCAAAGACTTTATCTGTCTTGTTTACTTCCATATCTCCAGTATCTAGAAATGTGCTCGGCATAAAGTTGCCAATGCTTTAATTGATTTATAAATTAATCTCATCTATCCCCAAAAATGATCCTATAAGGTAGGTAGTATTAATTGTCCCCATTTTATGTATAAGACCAATGCCTGCAAAGCTAAGTGCCTACTCCAAGACAAACAGATAGTAAGTAGCAAAGCTAATATTTGAACTGAGAAATTCTGACTCTGATACGTAGACTCTGTGAAGAGTGCATAGCACAGAAGGTAAACAAAACATACGATATTTCATCACTCATGAGCTTACAGCCTGGCAGTAACTAGAATTCAACAGGTAATCAGATAAATACCTAAAGTTATAACTTGATAACTTGTAGGAAGGAAAAGCACAAAATGTTATAAGAAACATGTACAACCAAGACTTAATCTATGAGAGTTTTAGCCAAAAAAAAAAAAGAAAGTGGGAAAAGAGCCCCCGACAGATAGAATGACATTGGCAAATCTCTAAGTCAATTACCTAGTGCAGGCAGGAGATAAGAATGTGACTGTCTTTACACTTGAGGTGTTTTAGTTGATTATATGACAAAATAAAATAAGTGTAAAGAGGTATATGCAGTATAATACAGCTTTAAAAGATCTTTCAAGTTGTTAAAGATCAAATGGGCCATATATAGCTATGAAAATGGAAAAATAAACAATTAATTTATAGCTAGTGTATTTCTATACCATAAAAACAGAGAATATACCTTCTTTAAAGGACCCATCAAATGTCTTTTAAGCACATTTGCGAAAGCGTGACCTTGTATTATTTCAGGAGCATAATTTCAATCAGTAAATCAAGAATCAAGAAAAGTAATGCTACAGTCCACATTCTTCATAATCAATGTTATAAACCTACAGATTAATAGCATCAGCATAAGCAAATCAATTCAAATCACTTGGAAATAAGAATAATAACAGCTAAAATGCATTATTATATACTTGCAGTGTGCTGAGATTTTTCTTTTTTTTTATTAAACATTTTTATTATAAAATTGTGGGGTACAGTTAAAGGTTAGTATACAAATGTGCATTGTTCAGGCACCCTTGTTAATAAGGGGTGTCTCCCCATCCCCAGACAGACACTGACTACTGTTAATCTCACCTCCCTTCCCCTCCCTACCCCCCCATAGTTTCCCACCACTGTCAATCCTTTTCTTATAGTATTAGGATAGATGATCAAGATCCACTATATGAGTGAGAACATGTGATACTCAGATCTTTGTTTCTGTGAGAGGTCACTCAGTATTATAGACTCTAGCCACATCCAGATTGCTGCAAAATTTATGATTTTGTTCTTTTTTATGGCTGCATAGTATTCCATCGTGTATATGTACCACATTTTTTAAATCCAGTCCTCTTTCAGTGGACAGCATGATTGGTTTCAGGTTCTTGCTATTGTGAACAATGCTGTGATAAACATTCATGTGCAGGTATCTTTTTGATAGAGTGATTTGAGTTCTTCAGGGTAGATTCCCAGTAGGGGGATTGCAGGGTCATATGGCAGGTCCATATTTAGAGTTTTTAGGAATCGCCACACTGCTTTCCACAGAGGTTGCACTAGTTTGCACTCCACCAAGAGTGTAGGAGTGTTCCCTTTTTGCCACACCCTCTCCAGCAACTGTTATTTGTTGACTTGTTGATAATGGCCATTCTGACTGCAGTTAGGTGGTATCTCTGTATGATTTTGATTTGCATCTCCTTGATGATTAGTGAGGTTGAACATTTCTTCATGTGTCTGTTGGCTGCTCGGATTTCTTCCTTTGAGAAGTGTCTGTTCATATCTTTTGCCCATTTATAATGGGGATGTTTGTCTTTTTCCTCTCAGCACGTTTGAGTTTCTTGTAGATCCAAGATGTTAAGCCTTTGTCGGACCTGAAGTTGGCAAATAGTTTTTCCCAGTCTGTGGGCTGTCTCCCTGTTCTCTTGTTGGGTTCTTTGGCTTTGCAGAAGCTTGTCAATTTAATGATGTCCCACTTGTCTATCTTCTCTCTTATGGCCTGTGAGTTTCGGGTTTTGTTCAGGAATTGGATGCCAGTTCCAATTTCCATAAGGGTACGTGCTGCATATTCTAAGGTTCTTATGGTTTGAGGTTTTACATTTAGGTCTCTGATCCATTTGGAGTTCATTTTTGTGTGTGGGGATAGATAGGGGTCCTGTTTCAATCTTCTGCATGTGGTCAGCCAGTTTTCCCAGCAACATTTACTGAATAGGTTCTCCTCTCCCCAGTGGTAGGTGGTGGAGGCTTTGTTGAAAATGAGTTGGTTGAGAAATTGAGGTTTAACTTCTGGAATCTCAATTCTATTCCATTGGTCTATATGCCTGTTTTTGTACCAATACCAAGCTCTTTTGATTATTGTACCTTTATAGTAAAGTTTGAAGTCTGGTAATGTGATGCCACCTGCTTTGTTTTTTTTTGCTGAGGATTGTTCTGGCTGTTCTTGGTCGTTTGTGTTTCCATATGAATTCTTGTGTTGTTTTTTCTATGTCTGAGAAGAATGTTGCTGGTAATTTGATGGGTATTGCATTGAATCTGTAGACTGCCTTAGGCAGGATGGACATCTTCATAATGTTGATTCTTCCAATCCGTGAGCATGGGATAGTTTTTCACTTGTTTGTGTCATCTTTGATTTCTTTGAGCAGTGTTTTGTAGTTTTCATTGTAAAGGTCTTTCACATCTCTGGTTAGAAAGATGCCAAGGTATTTCATTTTTTTTTTGTGGCTATTGTGAATGGAATTGTGCTTTTTATTTGGGTGTCTTTATTTATTATTGGTGTAAAGAAACGTGATTGTTGTTTGTACATTTATTTTATATCCTGAGACTTTGCCAAAGGCCTTTATCAGTGTAAGGAGGTTTTTGACAGATTCTCTTGGATTTTCAAGGTACATGATCATGTCACCTGAAAAGAGAGATCACTTGACTTCCCCTTTTCCTATTTGGATACCCCTGATTGCCTTCTCTTCTCTGATTGCTCTAGCCAGGACTTCCAATACTATATTGAACAGGAGGGGTGAGAGTGGGCATCCTTGTCTTGGTCCAGTTTTCAGGGGAAATGGTTCCAATTTTTGTCCATTTAGGAGTATGCTCGGTGTGGGTTTCTCGTAGATGGTTTTTACGATTTTGAGGTATGTTCCCCGTATGCCTAGATGTTCGAGGGTTTTTATCAAGAAGGGAAGCTGGATTTTATCAAAAGCTTTTTCTGCATCTAATGATATAATCATGTGGTTTTTGTTTGGGCATCTATTATTGTATTTAATTACATTTATGGTTTTACAAATGTTGAACTAGGCTTGCATTCCAGGTATAAAGCTTACTTGGTCATGATGGATGATTTTTGAGATGTGTTGTTGAATTCTGTTCACTAGGATCTTGTTGAGAATTTTAGCATCTATGTTCATCAAAGATATTGGCCTGTAGTTCTATTTCTTTGTTGGGTCTTTACCTGGCTTGGTATCAATGTGATGTTAGCTTTGTAAAATGATTTGGGGAGAGTTCCATCTTTCTCAGTCACCTGGAATATCTTCAGTAGGATTGGTATCAGCTCCTCCTTAAATGTCTTGTAGAATTCTGATGGAAAGCATCTGGTCCAGGGCTTTTTTTTGTTTGTAGTTTTCTTATTATGTAGTCAGTTTCCTTGATTGTTATTGGTCTATTTAAGGTCTCAATTTCTTCTTGTCTCAACCTAGGCAGGTTGTGTGATGTCAGAAAGTTCTCCATTTACTTAAGGTTTTCAAGTTTGTTTCCATATAAGTGTACATAGTAGTCTCTAATAATCTTTTTGCATTTCTTTAGCATCAGATGTGACTTCATATTTTGTGTTTCTGATTGTCTTTATTGGGCTTTTTCTCTCTTTTTCTTGGTCAGCCTAGCTAGGGGACCATCGATCTTGTTTATCCTTTTGAAGAACCAGCTTTTTGTTTCATTGATTTTTTTGTATTATCTTTTTGACTTCTGTGTCTTGGAATTGGGCTTTTATTTTGGTGATCTGGATTCTTCTGCTGAAATTAAGATTTTTGTGGTCTTGCTTTCCAGCTTTCTTAGGAGACTTGTTAGGCTATTGATTTGTGATCTTTCCATTTTCTTCATGTGCCTTTGTAGGGATATAAATTCCTCTCTTACTACGGCTTTCATGGCGTCCCAGAGATTTTGGTAAGATGTTTCTTCATTTTCATTTGTTTCCAGGTACCTTTTAATATCTGTTTTGATTTCATCATTGACCCAGAAGTTGTTTAGCATCATGCTGTTTAGTGTCCATGTCTTTGTGGGTTTTGGGGGGACTTAGTTGGTGTTAATATTTATTTTTATTCCACTGTGGTCTGAGAAGGTGCATGGTAAAATTTTGGTTCTTTTAAATTTGTTTATGCTTGATTTATGGCCACGTATGTGGTCAATCTTAGAATATGTTCCATGCGGTGATGAGTAAAATGTGTATTCTGTGTCCTTTGGATGGAGTGTTCTGTAGATATCAATAAATTCCATTTGGTCAAGAGTCACATTGAGGTTCCAGATCTCATTGCTGATTTTTTGTCCTGATGATCTGTCTAGGGATGTGAGTGGGGTATTAAAGTCCCCAGTTATGATGATGTTAGAGTCAATATCTTTCTTTAGTTTTCCTAGAAGCTGCTTTATGAAAGTTGGAGCTCCTATGTTGGGTGCAGATATGTTTATGATAGATATTTCTTGTTGATCGAGTGAAACTTTTACCATTATGTAGTGGCCCTCTGTATCTTTTTAAATTTTTGATAGCTTACATGGTATTTTGTCTGAAATTAGGATCACAACTGCTCCTTTCTTTTGTGTTCCATTCGCCTGAAAATTTGTTTCCAATTCTCTTACTTTGAGTCAGTGCATTTCCTTTCTAGTGAGATGGGTCTCTTGAAGGCAGTATATTGTTGCCTGGTGATATTTTATCCATTTTGTCATTCTTTGTCTTTTCAGTGGTGCATTTAGTCCATTCACTTTCAGGATAATTTTTGGAATGTGAGAGTTCGTCCCCATCATAGAGTTCTTATAGATTTGTTGTTCTTCCACTTGGTTTTTTGTCTTTCTTTTGGTTTTGGTGTTGGTTCATGTGTATTTTATTCTTTTCCTGTACTTTTGTGAAGAATGTTGTTGCTTTTTCCTTTTCTTCTGTGTTTAGTACTTTCTTAAGTGTTTCATGTAGAGGTGGTCTGGTGGCAGCGTAAGTTCTTAGCGATTGGATATCTGGGAAAGATTTTAATTCTCCCTTGCTGATGAAGCTTAACTCGGCTGGCTAGGTTATTCTTTGTTGAAATTGTTTATCTTTTAGGACTTTGAAGATAGGGTTCCAAGCTCTCCTAGCCTGCAGGGTTTCTGTAGATAAATGTGCTGCTATTCTCATAGGTCTTCCATGGTAGGTGATCTGGCCTTTTTCTTTTGCTGCCTTTAGGATTTTTTTCTTTTATACCTACTTTTTTTAGGCAAATTATTATGTGTCTAGGGGTTGGTCTTCTCATTTGTTGTCTTGCAGGGGTTCTCTGAATCTCTTGTGTTTGAATTTTTGCATCACTGATTAGATAAGGGAAGTTTTCTTGAATAATCTCACGGAAAGTTTGTTCCAGTGTGGTCTCTGTCTCTCTTTCTGCCTCAGGAAGGCCAATTTCTCTTAGGTTCAGTCTCTTGAAGTAATTGCTTAACTCTTGAAGGTTTTGTTCTGTCTTTTTGAGCTTGTTTTCTGTGTTTTTAACAGTTTGAGTTAGTTCTATATTTTGGTCCTCAAGCTCTGAGATTCTTTCTTCTGCTTGGGTAATTCTGCTTTCCATGTTTATCAGTTTTTATTTATTTCATTCAGTATTCTTTATTAATGCTATCTCAGTTATCAGCTCCTCCTATTTTCTTGTTGTCTCTCCTCAATTCTTTTTAATCTCTCCATTAATGTCTTGATATCTGGTTTTGTAGTTTGAGACCAGTTATTCTGGGGGCTCTTCATTGTTTGCATTCCCAAGTCAGTTTTCTCAGTGTCTACCCTCCCAGGGGTCTGGGAGAGACCCATATTCTTCTTTTAGTTTTTCTTCATTTGTGTAGATTTCTCTCTCTCTCCTCCTTTCCCTCCCCATCTTTAATTCTGTTTTTCAGGGAAGGTGGGGTTGCTTTTGCTTTGCTTGTGTAATCTCCTGTTCTTCCTTATGAGGGTCCTCTGGCTTTGTTCATTTTTGAGGTTGGAGTGTGGGCTGCAGACTACTTTTTGCAGTTTTGAGGTTTAATTGAGGGGGAAGCTGTGATTCAGAATCTATATGCTGATTCCAGCATCCACCAACAGGTGTATGAGCACACTGATACGTATTTCCACTGCCTTACAATCTGTCTGTGCAGTGGTATGTAAGTTTGTTCCCTGGAACAAAAGGAGGTACAAAAGAGGAAAATAATGGAGGAGGGGTGGGTCAATATGAAGTTAGAAAGAGAGAAGAGTGAGAGGAAAACAGACATACATACCAACTAACAGGTGAAAAAGAGACACAAGGTCGGAGAGAAGTGAAAAAACACGCAAGCAAAGTTTCCTAAAGAATACTGGTAGCTACACAAAGACAGACCAATAAAATCATACCTTTTGATGCATTTATCTCTAACACAAACAGATAGTGTAAGTCAAAAAGCAAACAAAACTGAGCAAAACAAACAGTCAAAATGATAAAATCTAAAGTCAAAATAAGAAATCAGACTTGGTCTGGAATCTTTCCTGAGTGTCTAAAGTCTTTTCAGCTCCGATCTCCAGCCTCTCCCCTTTGCTTTTGTTGCAGGCAGCTAGATTTACTTGCAGCTTGGGTTTGTTCTTTTAGCCTGCTGCCTGGGATATCTATAAGGCTTAGTTGCCTTTGTCTGAATCAGCATAGGGGAGGGACTTTGTCTCCTGTTTCGCAATGTTACCTTATGAACTGAGATGGAGGCTGCTCATAGGTGGGTGGGGCAATGGAAATCTCTGACTGGAGAATGGCCAAGGTGGCAGCTTCTCTTTTGCGAATCCTTTCTCTCCACTCATCTGGGTCCCTGGGCGATCCACTATGATGGGATGTGGTGGTGTGGGAGGCACCGGGGATCAGCTGCACAGCTGGGCGCTGGATCCGGGGTGCCACCAGCAGGCTGTGTTGGAGGAGGGTGTCGGGAGTTCCCTCCTCTGGAGCTGAGAGCCTCTGATCAACACCTCCTTGCGATATGCTGTTCCCTTACAGTAGCATGGGGTCATGCACTGGGTGCCTCAGCCAGGGTGGGCTCAGAGCTCCAGAGCTCCAAATCTCCAAAGGGCAGGTGGTGAGCAGTGAGAGTGGCCCTGGGTCCCTCACAGGGTACTTCAGCCAGAAATGGAACCAGTATCTCTGAGGGGTGGGCACCCAGAGCCTCCCTGGGTGACTGGCAGCTTGTTGCTGGCTGCTGGGTGAGACGATGTAGCCAGGGAGGGAGCTGAGACCCGAGACTCCCATGCAGGCAGGAGTCACGTATAGTGGAGCACCAGCAGCCAGGGGCCACAATATCTGGCCCTGCGTGGGAGCAAGGATCCCTGGGCCTCAGACCAGTGCGGCTAGCAGTGGGCAGGGGTGGGGTAAGAAAAGTAAGAGTCTTTTTGGGAACTCACGTTCAGAGAGTCTCACAATTCCACCTATGCCATTGCCATCTTACTGGAACTTCCTTATTAAGTTATCATTGTCACTGTACAGTTGAAGAAGTTTATGACAAGAAAGCTATTATGCAAGATATGCCCAGTTACAAAACTAGTTAAATATATGAGATTTAAATATATATTTAATGTATATATGTGTGCTTAATAGTTTTGTTATTCTGTTATTAGACGTATTTATTTTTAACATTTTAAATATTTTTCAGTTATTAAATATATATATATTTAAATGTATATGTGTGTGCTTAATAACTTTGTTATTATCCCTCCCTTATTTAGTTTTGGATTAAAGAATAAATCAGAATGTAAGCATATTTAGAGGAGAACATGATAACATAAACAAAGAAAAGCAAGAGTAATTAAGGGCAAAACATATGGATACTTATTGAAGGAATGTAATGGGTACATGAGAGTTTATTGTATTGTTTGTCTATTTGAGAGTTTTCATGATATAAAGTTATAAATAAAAGATAAAAACAGAGATTAATTGAAAATAGTTTCTCTTAGCTCCAACAGGTCTTTAATCAAATGTTTCTTGTGGTACTTATTTCTCTCTCTTTTTTACAATAACTATTTATACCCAAATCTCTTTTTCTTAGTAATGACATTTTAAAAATTACTGTTAATATTTTGACAATATTTACTATTTATCACATAGTATTATATTTAGTTCATATAGCAACACTACATAGTAGACATTATTTTCCCCATTATACAATTGAGAGAAAACAGAGTTCAAAAAGCTTGAGTAACTTGCTCAGAGGCCTCATTAGAAAATGAAAGAAAATTTGAGTTTGAATCTGTTTCATTCTGAAGTCCTTACTCTGTACCCTATATCATGTAA
This sequence comes from Carlito syrichta, assembly GCF_000164805.1. NCBI lineage: Eukaryota > Metazoa > Chordata > Mammalia > Primates > Tarsiidae > Carlito > Carlito syrichta. Next base: position 160,527 of record NW_007256137.1, on the reverse strand, counting down.
ACACAATTATGTAATTATAAACTTTTTAATGTCAAGGCACTTTTCTAACTTATTGTTTTAAATGATTTCTATAGTATCTAGCATACCGCCTGTCATAAAGTAGATAGTCAAAAAATGCTTTATGACAGGAACGAGGGAGAGGGGAAATGAAGGCACATAGACAGTCTTATTTTATCCTTATATAAACAGTAACAGTGGGAATTTAATCTTGTTTCCAAGATAAACTACTAAATGACTTGTCCAGGATTGAAGATTTTGCTGTTGATGAGTTTAAAATGGCAAACCAGTTATTTCAAATTTTGTGCAATTCTCTGGACAGGGACTGTTTTCTTTATTGACTGAGATAATCTGACAGGAACCTGATGAGGCCTGTCATGATAGAAAACTCTGGAAATTTTCAAGTTTAGAACTCTTTAAATTGCAATTAATATTTCACGTCATTCTGAAAGTGCTTTGATTGTGTGCCCATTTGTTCTCCTTAGTTTTCAGTTATCTGAAACACATAATATAGATATCATCTGTGGTTTCTCTTCAGTAGTTGATGAAACCTTCATAAAGAAAAAAGATAAGAAACGCTCTTTGATACATTTTTCTAAAAGTCTTAAAAAGCTGGTAATTCTTACATTATTTTACTCCAAACCAGAGCAAGAATAGCTTTGTCATTGTTTTTGTTATTTTTTCTGATAAACCATATTGATAAAATTTCTGTTGTGGGTGGATCACGACCCATGAACCCCAAAAGGTTCACTGAAAAATCAATGGCAAGAGGCAGATTGATTAATTGGAGAAAAGGCATACAAACTTTTTTTAATGCACCTACACAAGAGTCTTTGAAATAAAGGCACAACTTTCCAATGAGTTACAGAAACCTAAATACCACCTTGAGATTATAGAAAGAATAAGGGCTTAGCTTCTAGTAAAGCAGGTTATGGAAAGGGGAAGAAGAGAAATTCTTATGAAGGGTAATAAATGATTACTGGGAAAAAAATGAATGCCTATTTGAGAGACTGGATGGATGGGAAAAACAGAGACTGACTTGTAAATAATTCTTTGAAGGATTAATGAGCCTGAGAGACAGGCATTATTTTGTAAGATGATTGGGCCAGCTTGAATCACATGCTTTCTCTCTTATCCTGTAGTAAATAGTGGGACAACAAGGAGAGGGAGCAGCTTCTTTTGGGAGAGACAGTGGAGAGAGGTGAAGGTCAGAGAGACTTGGAGGTTTCTTCAGTTCAGTGTCAGTTTCTGAGTGCCAGTATTCTCTGTAGGAAACTTCCTTAGATGTTTCACACATTAAAAGCTGAGTTGGTGGCTGTGGAAGATAAAAAGTGAGTTAAAAGCTGAGTGGCAAAGAATTCCATTTAACCAGTCTGGGATTAGGTCAGTACCATTAAACGTCTGTGTCTCATTTTAGAAGGTGTCATTGTAGATGGACTAGTCCTCTATAAATGATGCAGGCAAGCAGATCTTTACAAGATACATTTCTGGGGAGACAGAAGAAAACAAAAGTTAATATTGAACACAATCTATAAAACAATTTCCTAAAAATCTGAGGGCAATCACTTGAGATGTCCAGATGTTAGACTTAAAGCATCTTTAAAGAGGAAAAAGGCATCAGTAATCTGATGAGTTTTTCTTGTCTGTATCACAAGATGTAATCTTCACCCGCAAGATCTCAAGAAAAAGGTAATAGCAATTTCACTAAGTTTGAGACATAAAAGTGGAAGAACAATATGAAAACATGAGTTTAGAGAGTTGTAGCCAGGAAAGAATTAGAGATTCAGCACAGGTTGTTAAAAGCAATACAAATTAAAAAAATAATGAGCAAGAGAATCTTACAACAGTAGTACTATTGTTCCATTTGAAACATAAGTTTTTTTCTCTCCCACCCTCCATTTCTATAATACCAAAGACTAATCATAGTAGGACTAAATTATTTGAAAAATAAATTGTAGTCTTATTATACTTGGTCTGATTATTTGCATACAGTACAGCAAGAATAATTATTTGCAATTTAGACTCTTTTACTTGACTTTGCTGGACCTTTTTTAAAAGAAGGAATTTCAGATGAGGGCCTGTAATAGTCTCTCCAGCCAAGTCAAGGATTTATTTGTACCTGCAGACACCTGTATAAATTGGGTGAATTCCTCTCTGACTGAGATAGCTTGCAGTTCCTGAGCTTGTCAGAAATTGACTTTCTTTACTTACTACAGATCAAGAACCCTGTAAAGGAACTACATAGACAGTGTATGAGGTCAATCCTTCCAAAAGTTTTTTATTAGTTCTAAAGTCAATCTCAGTTCCTCAAAGCAGTAGGCCTGCATCTGAAATAAGCCATTTCATCCAAAACATTGGTAAAATAAACAGTATCTTCATTTGTATCCTATTAGAGAGAAAAACAAATTCTTATTGAACTATAAGTAAATAACTATTGTGATAAATTAAGAATACCCCAAAATAGTTTCCAAATTCTGCAGAAATCAGGTAGAGAGAAAGAAATATGCTTCAAGTTTTGCTCACAAGAGCATAAGTTAAAAACTGTAAATAGTTCTAAAGAAAAATATTTTCTTCACACTGAAAAACAAAACAAAAAGAATCGGCAATCAAAAACACACCTGGAGAGGGAGGAAGACGGTGGTGAGCCAGCTGGACTATGTGAGCCCCAGTGTGAGTGAGTGAGTGTGTGGAATATTTTGTGTACGTGTCTGTAAGTGGGTGTGTGAGTGGCTGACTGAGTGAGTACTTGGGAACAAGTGCCAGGGCTGTCCTGGTGAACTGGTTGGTGCTGCAGCTGCTCTGCTTGGACCCTAGTACTTCCAGGGGTGCAGAAGCCATGTGTCACATTTAAAAAATCAGCAAAACCCTTCCTGAGAAGAGGCTGCTGGGAGTGACTAAGGGCTCCAGTCTCTGTCACCACTTCAGCATTTACCCAGACACTGGCAGCAAGGGATGCAGAAGGAGCACAGTGAGGGAGCCAAGAGGCAGACCCCAGCTGCAGAAGATGAAAGAGGCACCCTGTCACATCTTGAAAACTGGGCAGGAAAGTGCTCCAGCTTGCTCACCAGAGAGCAACAGACCCAATCTCTATGATCTGAGGATTAACTATGCAGGGGTTGATCGTGAGCCAGAGGGAATAGCCCAAAAGCACAAACTCCAGAGGGATAAGACAAGTGTTGAGTCTCAGGCACTCCACCCATTACCCTAATTCAGCTGCAGGATAAAGGGTGTGATCAGAAAAGGAAGAGGAAGATCCCTGAAAAGATCAGCATTTGTTTTGGTTTGTGTGCATTTATTTTATTTTATTTTCTGCTTTGTTTTCTGCTTTTGCTTTTCTGTGTTTTTAAAATTTTTTTCTGTGTTATTTCTTTGTACTTTTCTCTGTTCTCATCATTGCTGTTATTGCATCTTAGACTTAGGGGCTACACATATGTACCCAATATTACATGATAATATAGAGTGCTGGTAGGGAGTGGGTCTCAGGGAACCTACACCACAATCAGTGAACATTGTGATTTGCAAGTAGTTTCTGAATCTTAGCTCCCCATCCTCCACCTTATTAGATTCTCAAAACTACAAGAGTCAGCAAAGCATCACACCCACAGCCCTATTTACAGCAGAACAAATTCAGAGCCCTGATCAGAGAAGAATAGAGGGATGAGTAAACTTTAGAAGTGAAAGACTCTCCTACCACCACTGAATAATGGAACTAAAGAGAAAAGAAAGAGATCTGTCACAAAGGAGGAAAATCAACAGAACACAGGTAATTCGTATTGTAACAAGAAGAAAATGCTTGAAAAATCAGACCTCAGTGGAAGCCCAAACAATGGAAGTCACCAAAGACTTTCCCCAGAATATAACAGGGATTAGGGAATGGCTAGAAAGAGTGAATAAGGCTTAAGAAAGACAAGATACAACACTGAAATAACTTGTAACAAAGATTTTTGCCAAAAAAAATTTCATCCAGGAAATAAATCACAAGATGACAAGCATGGAAAGCAAAATTAATCAAGCAGAAGAGACACTCACAACTTGAAAACGAAAACATGGAAATAACCCAGTCATAAAAAACGTAGAAAGGAAACTCAGAAAGAAGGAACAAAGCCTCCAAGAGATATGTGATTTTATCAAAAGACTGAACCTATGCCTGATTGGTATCCCAGAGGGAAAAAGGGAAATGGAAAACACCTTGGAACAAGTATTCCAGGAGGTTATACAAGAAAATTTCCTCATCTCACCAGAGACAGGACCATCCAAACACAAGAGATACAGAGAACCTCCGCAAGACATTACATGGGAAGACCAACCCTTAGACATATAGTAATTCGCCTACACAAAGTAGATACAAAAGAAAAAATTCTAATAACAGCAAGAGAGAAAGGTCAGACTACAGGGAAAACCAATCAGAATAGCAGCAAATTTATCAGCAGAAGCACTACAAGCTAGAAGGGACTGGAGTCCAATATTCAAAGTTCTCAAAGATAAAGGATTTTAATTCTCCATCAACTTCACCAGTGATGGAGAATTAAAATCCTTTCCAGACATCTAATCCCAAAGAGATTATGCAGCTTCCATACTAGCTCTACAGGAGATGCTTTAAAAAGCTATTAAGCACAGAAGAAAGAAAGAAAAAAAAAAGAATGACCACACACTTCCAAAGAGACCAGGAGAACATGACTGCAAACCTGAAAAGACACACAAACATCAACCCAAAAGTTGAAAGAAAACAAGAACACAACAACAAAAACTTTATAAGAATCTCATGATGGGGATAAACAATCACAATTCAATAATCAGCCTGGACTTCAGAGTGCACCACAGAAAAAATACAGAATGGTGAGCTGGATAAAACAAACAAACAAACCATGACCCAATAACTTGCTGCATTCAGGAAACTCATCTCACAACAAGGGATGCACACAGACTCAAAGTTAGAAGGTAGAAAATGAGTTTCCAGGCAAATGGATCACAAAAAGAAGGCAGGAGTCATGATGTTAATATCAGACAAAACAACCTTTAAACTATCAAAACTGTAAAAAGATATGGAAGGACACTGCATAATGATAAAAGGTTAATCCATCAACAAGAAATATCCATCCTAAACATATATGCACCCAACACAGGACCACCAGGAACTACTGAGTAAACTAAAAAAGGATATTGGCTCTATCACTATTATAGCTGGGGACTTAAACACTCCACTAAAAACCCTATATTGATTATCAAGGCAAAAAATCAAGAGAAGGCTCTGGAATGGACTCAATAGATACCCAAAGAATAGTCTACCCAACAACCACAAAATATAAATTCTACTCATTACCACATGGAATGTACTGCAAGATAAATCATATCCTCAGCCATAAATCAAGTATAAATCCTACCTATCACCATACACAAAAATCAACTCTAAGTGGCTCAAAGACCTAAATGTAAAACCTCAAACTATAAGAACCTTAGAAAATGCAGACACCCTTATGGAAATTGGTACTAGCAACCAATTCCTGATCAAATCCAAAAGTACCCATGTCAAAAGAGATAAGATAAGCAAATTGGACCTGATCAAACTGACAAGCTTCTGCAAAGCCAAAGACACCATCAAGAGAGTGGGGAGACAGCCCACGGACTGGGAAAAAAATATTTGTCAACTGTATGTCTGACAAAGGCTTAACATCTAGGATCTACAAAGAACTCAAATGAGTAATAAATAAATAAATAAATAAATAAAAAGAAAGCAAACAGCCCCATTACAAAGTGGACAAAAGATATGAATAAACAGTTCTCAAAAGAAGACATACAAGCAACCAACAGATACATGAAAAAATGCTCAGCCTCACGAGTCATAAAAGAAATGCAAATTAAAACCACACTGAGATACCACATCATTGTAAGGATGGCTATCATCAATAACACAAAAAACAAAAGATGCTGAAGAGGATGTGGTGAAAAGGGAACACTTCTACACTATTGGTGGGAGTGTAAACTAGTACAGCCTTTGTGGAAGACAGTGTGGCGATTCCTAAAAGATCTAAAAATCAACCTTCTATATGACCTCACAATTTCCCTAATGGGAATATACCCAGAACTCAAATCACTCTATAAAAAAGATACCTGCACACATATGTTTATCATAGCATTGTTCACAGTAGCAAGAATATGGAACCAACCATGCTGCCCATCAAAAGAGGACTGGATAAAAAATGTGGTACATATACATGATGGGATATTATACAACCATAAAGAAGAACAAAATCATGAACTTCACAGCAACCTGGATGGACTTAGAGTTTATAATTCTGAGTAATCCATCACAGAAACAAAGAACTGAGTATCATATGTTCTCACTCATAAGTGGACCTTGAACAGCTGTCGTAATACTATAAGAAAAAGATGGGCAGTAGTGAGAAACTGCCAGGAGAGGGGCAGGGAAGCGGGAATGGCAATTGTGAGAATCTGCCTGGGGAAGGGGGGGCACATCTTATCAACAAGGGCACCTGCATAATGAATATTTGTATACCTAACCCTGAATTGTACCCCATATATTTAAAATAAAAAAATTAAAAATTAAAAAAAAATTCCAAAAGATTGAAATACTGCCATGCATGTTCTCAAACCACAGTGGAATAAAAAAAAACATGAACTTCAACAAAATTCCCCCATAACTAACAAAGACACGAACACTAAACAGCATGATGCTGAATGACTATTGGGTCAACACAAACATAAAAAAAGAAATTAATAGATTTCTGGAAACAAATGAAAATGAAGAAACATCTTACCAAAAATCTCTGGGATGCCATGAAATCAATTCTAAGAATACACATCAAGAAAATGGATTGATCACAAATTAACAGCCTAACAAATCACCTAAGGGAGCTGGTAACACAAGACCACCAAAACCATAATTCTAGCAGAAGAATCCAAAACCAAAGTGAAAGGCCAAATAAGGGATATAGAAGAAAAAAATCATAGAAAAAATCAACAAAACAAAAAGCTGGTTCTTTGAAAAAAATGTACAAGATTGATGAACCCCCAAGTCAGAACAACCAAGAAAAAGAGAGAAAAGCCCCAATAAACACAATCAGAAATGCAAAAGATCAAACCACAACTGACCATGAAGAAATACAAAAGATTATCAGAAATTACTCTGCACTGTATGGAAACAAACTTGATAACGCCAATGAAATGGAGGACTTGCTGACATCACACAACCTCCCAAGGTTGAAACAAGAAGATACTGAGACACTAAATAGACCAATAACAACGCTGTAAATTGACTCCATCATAAGAAAACTACCAACAGCAACAACAAAAAAGCCCTGGACCAGATGGTTTTCCAGTAGAATTCTACAAAACATATAAGGAGAAGCTGTTACCAATCCTACTGAGAGTATTCCAGGCAATAGAGAAAGACAGAACTCTCCCCAGATCATTTTTACAAAGATAACATCACACTGGTACGCAAACCAGGTTAAAATCCAACCAAAAAAGAGAACTACAGGCCAATATTCCTAATGAACATAGATGCAAAAATTCTCAACAAGATTGTAGCAAATTGGATGCAACAACACATCTCAAAAATTATCCACCATGACCAAGTAGGCTTCATCCTCAGGCTGCAGGACTGGCTCAACACTGCAAGACCATACATGTAATTAAATATATCAAAAGATGTAAAAACAAGAAACAAGTCACTATATCATTAGATGCCGAAAAAGCTTTTGATAAAATCCAGCATCCCTTATTGATAAAAAATCTTCAAACACCTAGGCATAGAGGGAGCATACCTGAAAATAGTAAGCACCATCTACAATAAACCCACAGTCAGTATATCACTAAATGGAACAGAAGTTGGAAACATTTCCCCTGAAAACCAAAACAAGATAAGGCTGTCCACAAATTCTTTTTTCCCAATAAGTAAAACCTTGTTGAGAAGACAAAGAGTAATTTCTACTATCTACTATCTACTCACTGGAGTGCACAGAAAGAGAAGCCAGGAGCCTGGCTGGCAAGAAACTTTCAACCCCTTGCTTGGGTTCTAATCACTGCAGCTTTCCAGAAAAGAAGAGAAGCTTTGTTCATCCTGCTCAACTATGTTAAACTGTGAAGCCATGACCCTTGGCCTCCTAAAGCTTTGCAGAAAACTCACTGGCCTGAGGCAGATTAACAGGAGAAAAACATACCAATTTATTTGATGTGTACACACGGGAACCTTCAAAATGAAGACCCAACTTCCCAAAGAGTTACAGAAACTTAAATATCATCTTGAGGATACAGAAAGAATGCGGGTTTTGATTCTGGTAAAACAAGTTATGGGAAGGGGATGGAGAGGAATTCTATTGAGGGGAAACAAATGATTACTGGGGGAAAAAAATGAATGGATATTTGTGAGAACGGATGAATGGGGAGAACAGAGATTGACTGTAAATAGTTAGATTTGGAAACTGAATGAACCTGACAGATAGGCATTATTTTATGAAATGGTCGGGTCAGCCTCTGACATTCTTCTGCTCCTTTCCTGCAATAGAAGATGAGATAACAGGGAGGGGTAGAAGCTTTTTGGGAAAGACAGTGGAATGGGAGGAAGGTCAGAGAGAACTTGAAGTTTCTTTAGCATATCATGTCATATTTTGGGGCATAGATTACTGTGTCCCAGCATTATCAACTGTAAGTTTAGAAAAGCAACCTAAAAATTAGACTGTTAGTAAGATATGATTTTTCATAGTGGATCACCATAGTTGTCTCATGGGTACCACTTTTTTTTTTTCTGTATATTCACAGGCATAGTAGTAAATAAGTTACTCATGACTTTTTCTTTGTGATCATAATCAGGTTTGTTGGTTTTGTAATTCTAAAAGCAAATTAAAATAAAAACTGACACAATATTTGCATATAAGTTTCTGAAGATTTGCTTATTTTTCAATATTTCTCATTCATTCTGAAATGTATCTCTGTATTGGTGATAGTTAAAAGAAAACAATTTATCAAAATGGAATTAATTTTTACTTTCAACACTCTTATGCCATATTCTTCTTGTGATAGCATGAGGAGTGGCTAGAGCCACTTTTTTGTCTTAACTCTCGAAATTATGTGCCCTAAGTGCCTCCATTTTTTCTTACATCTTCTATCTACTTCATCTGATGGTAAATGTCATTGAAATATCTCCATTTATCTCATTTTGACACATTTCTGTCTTTCAAGATATATCCTGCAAATATGTGCTTAAACTTTTGCTGTAATGTGGGCAAAGAACATTCTGGCCTTTAAAACATGTACTAGCATTTAAGTGACTTTAAGTTGTCTAAAATGCTATCTTGTTTATTATTAATATAAAAAGAACTATATCAATCCCATTATGTGTCCATCATTAATTCTGTTAAAATATTAGAAAAACTCAACCATTCTCTAGCATGTATCTTTTACTTACATTAGCATATTTTGAGATTGCTACAAGTTTAAAATAAGCTTAACATCCAGTATTATAATACAGACAATTATAGTTTATCATAGTAATGGAAGTCTAAATAGAATTTAAGAATAATGAGCTTTCTCTGTGTTAAGACATGCAAAAATCTCTAGGTCATATAATTGAGGTAAATTGAAGAACAGTTAAGATGTATATATTCATTTACCTTACATATATATGTGAGTATGCATTTAAATAAATCTGAAAGAATAAACCCAAATTTCAGAGGAATAGTGTTTAAGAGCGGTGTACTTTTCATCATATTTTAAATTTTACCATAAGCATATATTAACCTTATGATTCAAAAACAATATAGACTTTTTCTATTCTGGAGAATATGCAATTTTTAAACTATTTGTGAAAAATTTCACTTCCTACCAATATGTTTTTCACTTTCTACCAATATATTTTTATGTTTTCATAGGTAATTTGATAATATATTTTTATGTATCATAGGTAATTTGATATTGACACCATATAAATGATTTCTTCCATTAGAAAAACAAAAGTCCTCTAATAGCAATAAAGCCAGTCCCTCTCTATATTATCACATTCAGTCCTAAGCACATTAGGAAAAACATTATCTATCTTTTACAAATAAAGAACCGCTGAAATTCAAACTTCATTCTCTTGGATTCAAACCTATGGCCTCAGCTCTTCTATCCTATTAAAGGACGTACATTTTGAAGTTCAGAAGTGCAAAACCAAGAACAATTTTCCAGAATTTAAGCCCTTAAGTCTTGCTATTCTTTTGGATAAATTTATTCAAGCTGCCAAAAAGTCAGAATAAATAAAGTGCTTAATAGAGATAAGATGAGGATTCTTACACGTTTGGGTCTTTGACCTTCAGATTTATTTTCTTGATGGAAATGATGAGACTGCAGAGCATCAGTACTGTCTGAGGCATCCAATTCTCCTTCCAGAGGCTGTGCGGGGCTGGACCCTACTGTCACTTTGTCAGACCTGCTCACCCTTTGACTTTCACTCTCCTGAAAAGAAAGCACCGCAGTTTTATGAGAAGGCTTCTCAAAGTCTTCCTTTTTCTGTAGCTGATTGAGAGTCTCCAAAGAAGAAATTTCATTTTCAGCAGTTTGTTCACTTGAATCTTTTCTTTGACTGCCATTTCCAAGATGAATATTTGTGTGAACAATGCCAAGTTGAAAAGAAACTCAACTAGGTATAAGGAAACTCAGAATGAATGGTGCATCCCAGCTTAGTTTACTTGACTCTGGAACATAAGAAAAAGTGAAGGAATAATACCCAACACCCTAGACCAAAATTGTTTCATATAGAAGTATTTTGATATCTAAGAATTCTATAGTAATTCTTCTCAGTTACTTCTCATATTCCTTTACATTTGAAATCACCACATCTGTAAAATAAGAAGATAGTCCCTCTAAGCTTGGCAACGTGAGACATAGAATGTCTAAAAATGTCAAAAATGTGTTGCAGTGGTAATTGCATTCTGACTGATAGTAATGTTCTTTTGGCAAAAGATTGCTTATAGTAAGGAGAATATATCTTTGGTAGGGTAATTTTGTCTTGGTGAGAATGAACACAGAGTAAATCAAAATGAGTCCCCCGCATATTTCTTCTCTGAAAACCACATTACCATTCCTCAGCACTCTTCTGAATGCTGTCAGCAGGGAAAGGAAGAAAATCTTAGTATCATACAGTGCTCTACTTCAGAATTTTAAGCTCCTGTGATTGGTTGATTTTGGGTTTTCTCTCTGAAATGTTTGGTATTTTTACTCCAAATTTAGCATTTCTTGTGTAAGTAGAGTCTACATTGGGTGGCCAGTTTAGATTCAAAGTCAAAATTTTCCTAAACTCTTTGTTACTTTCCTAGTGTCTGTGACTTTCTTTGTGACTTTTTGTTGACTAAATCCCAAGCATGGTGAGTTAAAATAGAACCTGTTTTAAGTATAGTTGGAAGTATATTCAACCATAAAAATGATGCACGTGGAAAATCTGAAGAATACCTACTTATGATAGCTTCATTTCTTTGTCCATTAGCACTTATAATTTTCTTTAAATAAGCTTAGATATATTTTTTAATCACCCGCATACGGTATGTCAAAACTCTTTTTTATCAGGCATTGGTGTTCCATTGGCTCAAAAAAAAAAAAATTACAGTGTTACAAGTTTTGTATTGAATAAACACAAGGCAATTCTAAGTATTTTCCTAGATAAGAAGTTTGCACATTGATGATTTCTAAAATGGAAGCATCAGTAATAAAATAGTCTAGCTGACAATGAGATTTTGATTATAGAGAAGAACTACTGTTGAAGTTACCTAGCTTATGCTCGGGCTAACAGGTTTTTAAAAGCAAACTGGCAAAGATGGTAAATTTTATGTGTATATTTTATCTAAATGAAAAAGTGTAAAAATTTAAAAAGCAAACTGCATGTGTGGGAAATTATAAGATATTCTGTGCTTCTCAGGAACTAATCCTGTAAATATAAGTGGGATATATTGTTGGAAAACTACCCAGAATGGAAATAAATAGTGCAAACTACATCACTCTTGAATGCCAATAACAGTATAATATGAAATCAATCCTTAATTGGTGCTAAGATACAAAATAAGCATTTGAACTTGTATGTTTGTCATTTATTTATTGAGCTCTCACCATATTCATGGAATTACGAAACAACAGCAACAAAATAACAGAGGACACACAAGTAACCAAACGTAGATTTACAGGAAAAACCTGTCTTGAATCATAGTGTGCTAGGGGAAAGGGCATAAGTGCTATCATTCTTAATTGTTGTTTTCTTGATATTCTAGATTTAAGAAAATGGTGCAAATGAACTTAAAATTTGTTGATCTATAGCTGTTATGTTGTAAATAACACAAACAATTGAAAAATATTCTTCCAGTGCTTGATAATTATTTTATTAAACAATAAAGCTGTTCAGCATTGATACACGTGTAAAGTCTCAAACTATGTCTTTGTTGTTTCATGTACATCTTTCATTTACTTGTTAATACAAACAAAAGTCTCAACTAACATTCATGTCTGAACTATACTCAGCTCTGATGCGTGAAGCACAATTCTGACGCAAAGTTAGAAGGTTCTGGTGCCTGAGGTCTATTGCCTTTCACTTCCTAGGCTACATCAAGGGCTGGTGTCAGAAAGTACACACAGAGGAGTGTGCAGTGGCAACTGTAGCAGGAAAATGAAGCTACACAGTTCGTAAAATTGTTTAAAAATACCTTTCTATAGTTTATACATTTTCTACAATAAGTATGAGGGGGCAACCCAAGAACCTGGGATGATCTTTTGGAGGATGGGCCCATTATAGTACAGGTTTCCATCATTAGATATGTGTTGTAGGAACCCATCGGCATTGATGTCAGTGTACCAGCCAGCATTGTGAGAGGCTGCATTCAGGCTTTAGTTAAATTTTTAAAAATTATTTTAATGTGTTTGCTCATTTCATATGGGTGATTTACAAGTGAAGTGCATCAGCCCACACCACGCTGAGTGTTCAGCAGTTTTTGACCAAAAACTGTATTACCCCCATGCCCCATCCTCCCTATTCATCTGATCTTACCCAGAATGACTTTTGTTTGTTTCTCCGATGACAAAAGTCCTGAAAGGGAAATGTTTTGCCAATGTGGAAAGAGGTGAAACAAAACAAAACAAAACAAAAATGGCAGAAGCACTAAGAGGCATCAAAACGGAAGAGTTCAAAAGCTGTTTTCAAGCATCTTTGGGAGGCGAAGGTGGGAGGATTGTCTGAGCCCAGGGATTCGAGACCAACCTGAATTACTTGGCAAGACCCTGTCTCTACAGTAAAACAAAAAATTAGCTGGGCGTGGTGGCAGGTGCCTGTAGTTCCAGCTCCTTGAAAGGCTGAGGTGGTAAGATCACTTGAGGCTAGCAGGTTGAGGCTGCGGTGTACATGATCGTGCCAGTGCATTCCAGCCTGGGTGACAGAGTGAGACTCCAACTCAAAAAAAAAAAAAAGAAAAAGAAAAAGAAAAATCATCTTGATGGGTGTGTTGCATCAAATGGAGAGTACTTTGAACGTGATTGAAATTTAAACATGAAAAAAATAAATGCACAATTTTTAATAAATAAATTCCATTTTGAGGGAGTTCTCTCATATGTAGCACTTTTGATTGAAAGTATATTTTGAGTTTTAAATAAATAAAATAAATTGTTGTTGGATTATGTCAGTGTAGTTGGAAAAGCTGAGGACTAACCTCAGAGAAGAGGTGTGGGTGCACACACAGTACGTGAGTGTGGGTATAGGAGTACAAAAAAGAGTGAAGGCATGTATGTCTGCACATTTCTAAGCATATTGAGTTATATTTTTGAGAGTTTCAATATAGAGGCTTTTTCTGTACTTGGACAATTATGCATTTAGGCATAAAAACTATTTTTTAAAAAAAATCTGAGACTTGCTCATTTCTGAAGGCAAGAATTTACTTTAATGCATGAATCTCTTTTAGTCCTATGAGAAGTTGATAAATAAAGAAGTAACTATCTTTCTTTATCACTTTAGCATCTTAAACAAGTGAACATTAGGGCAACTAGAGGTTGATGACTTTGCCAGTGTTCCATCTCTCACTAGATTATTTGCTACTCAGTATAGTTATACAAAAGCATCATTCAGTCCAGTGATCCAGACTGGAATTTGGTCTGGGTAGAGGTGGGGGGAGAAATAAATAGGGTAGCACTTCGATGAGCTATCAGATTAATTCTCTTCAAATCGTATCACCTTCTAGGAATAAAATTTTCAGCTTCAAGCTGCCAGCCAAAGAGTTATTTTACACTGCTAGCCCTCAGCACCAGGAAGTCCCTCCCCAAAGTCTCTGTGATTCCCAAGGTCTGACTGGTTGCCTGACCCTACAGTGGAAAGACATCATGCAAGGTCAGTTCTATTAGAATCTTGAAAGTCTTCCAGTGGAGGAGACTTTTCAAAGTAAAGCATTCCAAGAGGAAATTTATAATAAAATGCTGCTCACATCTTGCTCATAAGATTCATTTTTCTGTATTCTTTTTTCATTTCCTTTGAACACTGGAGGTGAGTTTATTCATGCAACAATACCACATTTAATACCTACTATATGGTAGGCATTTTTAGAAAATTTACTACATGTTTTTAGTTACTCTGCATAACACACCACCAAAAAACTGAGAATCTTAAAATAGCGACTTATTATGTTTCATAGTTCTGAGGACTAGTGGAGCTCACCTGGTTAGTTCTCACTAGGGAATTGTAATATGTTTGTAGTTGGATGGAAACTGGAGCTGGAGACACGGGAAGACTCAGTCAGACTGGAATCCAAGATGGCTTCCTCACTCCCAGGTCTGGCACTCAGTGTTCCTTGTCCTCTTTCCTTCTCTCCACATGATCTCTCACCTTCCGTGGGCCTTTCCACATGGTTTGCTCTTCTGACATGTCTTAGGATAGGTACACTCTTACATGGCGTTTGACTTCCAAGCGAACAAAGAATGAAAACTGGTGGGTCAGTTGAGGGCTATACCCAAAACAGGCATAGTGTCATTTGACTATATTCTATTGATCAAAGCAGCCACAAGATAGACTCTATCTCTTCTTTGAGGAATGACAGGACTGTATTGCAGAACAGCACTGTTATGGGAAATTTGGTTGTGGCTATCTTTGAAATATACAATATGCTACATTTGGTGTCTCAGGAATGGAGAGCAGCAAAGGTATTCTCTGTTCATATCCCATGTTGTGTTTCCAAATTCTTAAAACCTTGGGGAATAGAGTTTTTTTTCCCTATCGTAGCCTCCCCTTTCCCTATCATAGCCTCCCCTTTCCCTATTTCTCTTCCTCAAAAATTTATTTAGTTTCTGCACAGGCATAACCTCTCTGTTACAGATACATCATTAGATTCAGGTAATGTTCTCAGTTACAAGTTGTTTTTCCTAAAAACTTCTCTTTTCATTTCTCTTTCCAATTTTTTTTTAGTCAAAAATGTATGGTTATTACAGAAGAGAAGAAATTATACAGGAATCATCCTGCTATGTTAAGGAGGCAATCCCCATACCAGGTGATTTGGCTATACATGTGCTGCAAAGCATGAAATGGGTGTTGCTAGAAATAAAACAGAGGACTAGCATAGACTTTCAACAAAGCAAGACAGGCAATGATACTCCATTATCAGAAAAGATAGAAATATATCTCATCTATTCATTTATTTATGGCTCTGACATTGCTTAGCAACTGGAGACACAGTGGTGGGCAAAACACACATGATCTCTGTTACAGGATGTATTATGTCCCCAGCATTTGTCAAAGTCCTAATCCTTGGTACATCAGGATATGACCTTATTTGCAAATTGAGTCATTGCATAAGTAATTAGTTAAAATGAAGGCATTGGTGTGGGCCTTGATCCTATATGACTGGTGACCTTATAAAAAGGGAAAATTTGGATACAGGCATGCACAGAGAGAAGACTACGTGAAGAGACATAAGGAGAAGACAGCTATCTACAAGCCAAGGACAGAACTCTGGAACACATCCTTCCCTCACAGACTTTAGGAAAAATCAACCTTGCCAACTTCTTGATTTCAGGCTTGTAGCCTCCAGGACTGTGAGACAACATATTGTTGTTTAAACAACTCATTTTATGAGTAGGTATTTGATAACAATAGTCCTAGCAAACAAATATGAGCTCCACTCTCAAAGCACTATGATCTAGATAATAATTAAATAATTCCAAACAAGAGGTGTAAAATTAGAAAATTAGGCTAGGTAACATGGAGGAAAGAAAAATCTATAAGAGTAGAAACCAGAACAGTCTCTCCTAGGCTGATGGGTCGGACAAAGTTTCTAAAAGGAAGTCATGTTTGAGATGGGAGATGGAGAGTGATGAGAAACAGGAAGTAAACACAAGACAAGCATGTCTTGATCAGGGTGGGGGTGACATGGGGGTAGCACAGCAAAAGCTCTGTCAGGTGACAGCATGCTGAGATTGACAAACCAGAAAGGCAGTGTTGTTTTAGCACAGATAGGCAGAAAGTCCATGCCCTTATAGGCCTTGTTAAATACATTTTCAGTGTCATAGATCAATCAGAATTCCTTGCAGGTTTTCAGTTATCTAAGTTTTAAAAGATCATTCCCACTGTGCTTAGGAAAACAAGATGGGAAAAGAAGTCCTGTACTCAGGGCAGACAAGGTGGAAAGTTCATACAGGTGAGAGAAAATGCGAGCTAAATCAAGAAAAGGAGTAGTGATAGGGTATAGAAATGAATGCATCTGAGACATACATAGAAGAAAAAAAGGATGTCAGAGATTACTACGGCTATTTCTTTCTGCCTTCACTCAGTTAAGGAAACTAGAACACCTATTTTGAGCTCATGGATTTTGCATTGCTCATGTTTTGTGTGTATCAGGGAGCCACAAGTTGAGAAGTCAAGAGGGCAATTGAATACACAGATGCTCAAAAAGTGAGTTCTGGGTCATAGATGTAGTGTGAGGGTCACTAGCAAATAGATACTGACTGTAGCTTTGCATGTTGAAATTACTAAGGACAGAGGAGGGTACAGGGTAGGAAGAGACAAGGACCTAGAACTGAGATCTAATTAATTATAATATTTATTTAATTTTTCTCTTATTTTGCTATTATTTTCTTAAGGAAATAAAGTTTGTATCAAATTACCACTATCAGATCATTTCTTAACAACTTGAAGCTTCTGAAACAAGCCACACATCTCCACAGTACAACCCTGGGTAATTGTTAATCATATGTACTTTCAACAAAAACAAAAACTAGCAATTGCACTTTGGTTTTTCCATTTCAGATTACAGAAGGAAAAAAAATCTTTTCGTGACTACTTTAGATAAAAATAAAGTAAGAATTGATTTTGTTTTTCATAACTTAAAAAAAAAGGGTATCTAAAGCTATCTTTATAAACAACCTACTGCCCACAGGGATAAAGAGGCCTTATCTGATTATAACAGTGATTGGATTTTTTTTGTATGTACTGACATTTGGTACTGGCCCTATCTTTGAATCATTTCCCTTCTAGTGGCATCACAACATTATTTGTAAGTGTTTATTGTCTCTGTTAAAATAGAAACATATATACATGTGCCGTTTCCCTCTTAAAGAAAACCCATTGGGGTTATGGCACTCCACTGGTCTTTAGAAATTGTTAAATTATGTCTTTGCTAGTATGAAGAGAAAATGTAAGTCTATTTACTTCACCATACTTGGAGAAATACTTTTTCAGAATGTCCACAGCTACTAACTCTAGCCTTGAAATGGATGCAGCTGGAAACAAAGCAGAGGACTAGCATAGACTTTCAACATAGCAAAACAGGCAATGATACTCCATTATCGAAATAAATTAGTCAGACCATAAGTTGGAAAACATGCTTTGAGTTTGTATGTTTACTTCGATGACTTTTTAATTGTTCTGAATGATAATGCTCAGTAATAGTGAGAGTGTGGGGTGTGTGCCCATTACTTTAATTTCTCTTGGCTGTGGTAGTTTTATAATATGCTACTGCATATTAAAATTTTGCATACCATTTGCACCAGCAATTTTATTTCTAGAACTGTAACTCTAAGAAATGTCTTACAAAAATCTGAAAGTTTTAATCTACAAGAATATTAATTTCACTTGAAAACAATTACCTTTTCAATTATAGCACATGGATTAAAAAATGATAAGGTCCATTTATACAATGTAATCGCTTGCAGGTATTAAAATTATGATGTAAGTTAGACATAGTTGCGTGTTCCTGTTATCCCAGCTAATCGGGAGGCTGAGGCAGGAGGATCACTTGAGCCCAAGAGTTTGTGAACACAGTAAGACCCCGTATCTAAAAAAATTATTATGTAGAAAATAAAATGAAATTTTCAATAGATAAAAATTTATAAATAAGCTTGTAGAGAGTAATTTTTGTGTATGTGAAAATGACTTATAGAAAAAGTTTGAAATTGTGTATACTAAATTATTATTTTCTTTCCTTTAATTGGTAAATAAAAATGGTATATATTTATGGTGCACAACGTTATGTGTTGATGTATGTATACACTGTAGATAGCGAAATCAAGCTAATTATCATAACCATTGCTTCCTATACTTATTTTTTGTGGTAAGAACATTTGAAACTTATTCTCTTAGCAATTTTGAATTATGCAATACATTGTTATTAACTGTAACCAGCATGTTATATAATAGGTCTCAAACTCCTCCTCCCGTCTCATTAAAACTTTGTATACTTTGACTATCTTCTTTCCATCCCACCCTCTTCCCAGCTCTTTGTATAACCACCATTCTACTTTCTGCTTCTATGAAGCCAACTTTTTTAGATTCCACACATGTGAGATCATGTGGTATTTGTCTTTCTGTGTCTGTTTTATTTTGCTCAGCATAATCTTCTCCAGGTTCATCCATGTTTTTACAAATGACAGCCTTCTTTTTTAAGGCTGAATAGTATTCGATTGTATGCATATGCCACATTTTCTTCAACCATTAATCTGTCAAAGAACACAATGGACACTTAAATAGAGTCCATAGCTTGGCTATTGTGAATAATGCTGCAATAAACATGGGAGTGCAGATAGCTCTTCTACATATTGATTTCTTTTGGACACCCAGTGATGGAATTGCTGTATCATGTGGTAGTTCTATTTTTAGTTTTTAAAGAAAACTTCAAAATGTTTTCTATAACCACAATATTCATTTGCATTCATACCAACAATGTATGGGTGTTCCCTTTTCCCCACAGCCTAACCAACACGCTTGTCTTTTTAGTAATAGCTCTCCTAACAGGTGTGAGGTAATGTCTCATGATGATTTTAATTTTGCATGCACAAAATATTTAATTACTTAAATCTGAGTGTTAAGTACACAAGTGACATCCAAATTTTCCTCACTAAATATGTGTAGCTTTCACATAGATTTAGCAAACAAATAATTTTAGAATATGATCCTGTTATCCAAAAAGATACCTATCCATTTACCCATCATCTACTTGCTAATGTTTTACATCCTGAAACTAGAGATTTATTTCTCCTAAATCCTGAAAATTGCACTTGTATGTGATACATGTATACAAATAAAAACAAAAAAAGAGTTTACCAGTTTCTTATACCTCCTCAGTTCAAATAAGCTCATCGGCTCCTTCCATTGAGAAAGTTTGATGGGTCCAAAAAAGAATGATAAAATGGGAAAATAGGGCACATGAGAGGAAGGCAGAGTGCATTGGATATAAACTCACCAAACCTCAGTTTGTCTATGGGTATCTCTGACTTTTTGCTATTTTACCCATCTAGAAAAAAATTAATCACAACTTGTTAACCTAAGAACTCTGCTCAAGGTCTTGGCGTTTTCAAAATTGTATCAATATGTTAGGAGTTTATTATTCGATTCAGATGGAGACCTCACTCCCTACTGCCCTAAACACATAAAAATCAACACAGACTTGAGATATGTTCATCTATTGCATAGGCTTTGTTGTATTAATTCTGTTGGTCTTTATCTGTTTAAAATAAACTCAACTATTCTGAATCTTTCTCCTACCATTGGTTCACCTCATTTTAGTAAGATATAACTCAAACAGCCTAAAGATTCATTTTAGATAGTAGGTTAAAGTAGAATTAGGCAACATCATTTTTAAAAATCCGACTTCTTCTAGAACTTTTATTGCTATCATTACCACTGCTGCAGCAATGATGACAAAGATGATGATGAAGATGATCATAATGCCCATGATGATAAAGTGTAAACTAAAAACAAAATTCTAAGCCTCCTTACTGACTGAAAGGACCCCCTGTTGGCCAAGGGAACCCCAGGAAAACCTTAAAGACAGACTTTTCAGCCATGACGAGACAGGAGGTTAAACATGTCTCATTGTACAGGAGGTTAAACATGTTTCATTTCCTTTTGGAGTTTAGACACAACAACTGATCAGCATTAGGAAAACAGATGTCATTAGACTGATGGAACAGATTCTTTGTGGCAATAAAATACCAGGTTATAAACAGGACCTAACGTTGTGCCAGGCAAGGGTTAACTCACACCCCACCCCCTACAACTTAAAGAATAAACTATTCTGTAAATGCCACAAGGTTTTGTTCTTTTTCTCTAGCAACTGAACATGCACTGGCCTCAAGATAAGCAATATTAAAACAATTGTAGCTTGCCACCAGACACTGACTAACTGACTCCCTCTTCCACCAGCATAACTACATCTTTGATTGGATAAAAGACTAATTTCAGTAACTTTCTCCTTGTAAGAAGACCACTGGCCATGAACTGGTTCTGGCTGGTTTACAGAGTTTGCACGCTTGTGTGTCTTCGTGTACTGCAAGATATTTTAAGGCATAGGGCTTAACTGTATTACATTTAAATGTTAAGTCTCCATCCCAAAGAGAACATGGATTACATATGTTGCATGCGTGTTTGTTCAATATTCATGTTTCACCACCACCTTAATGAATATTCATAACTATTCTTTAACCTACGGAATATGTACATTTAAGCAACCTGTTCAGCATAAAGCTTTTGCCTCAGTTCTTCCTCCTTCAAGTGCCTGTCTCTGATCTTAGCCGGAGGTTGTGCTTTCCAGCATGAGGCATGGTCATCTTGCAGACTGTAACCTTTTATAAGAAATAAAGACTCCTTTCAAAATTTGTAAATTTGTGATTTGTTTAAGTTAGCAGGAGGAAGCATTTATTGATCATTTCCTATGATTTAAATATTTTATATTATTAAATCACATATTAAATCATTTATATATGTATCTATATAAACTAATACAATTACATAATTTAGTTCTCATGCTCATTCTTTAAAGTCAATAATTCATTCTTGTTCTACAGGAAAAAAACTAAAATCTAAACACTTTAAACAACTTGCCCCAAGTTCACACAGGTAGGCAGGTCCAAAATGAATTCAAATCCTGATCTTCCTTACCTCTAAATTCCTGCTTTCATCAGGTTTGCTGTGCTACTTATCTAGATTTTTACAAGAGAAAAATAGGGACTTTGCCACACCACTACTAACACTGGCATCACTATTGCTGCCACTACCAACTAACATGAGAGATTTAGGGATATTTTCACTAATAAAATGCATCACGGTAGCCAAGCTAACTGATTGCCACTCTCAACACTTTTTTTTAATGACAACAACTTAAAGTCAATCACAGAGTGTCTGATTCCCAGGTGATGTGTGCTATCTGAAGTGCACAGATGGTCCTGAGTCACTCAGAATTCTCTGACATCCATCTCCATTTTTCTTGGCATAGCTGTCAATTCACACTTGAGTTTATTCCCACTATCTATCCTCAGCATTTTGCAATCAAGTTACTTTAGACAATTGATGATAAAGTGGCACTTGAGTCACCATTTTGGATGATTTGAAGCACTTATTTATTTTACCTTTGGTGGACTTAAAAAAAAATAGTATCCCTGTAAGCTTGTACATACAAATGACAATCTAGGTTGGGTATATTTTCACTGCACTTGACAAGCTCACTGGACCGAAAGACCTCTAGCTCAGATGGGAATACACATGTAGAAATGTCTAAATTACTCAAACAGATTTCCTCTCAATCAGAAATGTGAGGTCTCCAAAGGTTTATTGAATACAATTGGCCATTTTAAGATCTATTAGAAGGAAAAAAGAAAATAGCATTTTAAAGAATAGATTAACAGCCTCATTCATATCATGCCTGCTCCCCTAGGCAGGCACTTTATGTGGTATATTTGGAGGGGAAGTCATAAGAAGACTGAGAAACAGTCAACAAAAAGAAAACATATTTTGTTTAACAATATATTAAATACACATGTGTGCATGCATGTGCGCACACACACACACACAATTTATATACAGAATGCTCAATACAGCCCAGTATGTTTACCCATTTTACAGATAAAAATAACTGACTCAGGCTGAATAATAAACTCATTCAAATGCAGATAGTAATTAGCGAAGCCCAAATTGTAGACACAGGTCATTGGCTCCACTGTAAGGATGCTCATCTATGTACGTCTCATCCTTTATGGTGATACCCTGTCAAGTACCAGAATTTCTTAAGTTTAGTCTGATACCATCAGATTCTCCTGGGATATATGTTAAAGCACGATTCTTAGATTCTTTCACTGACTTTTCAAATTAGACTCTCTCGGATGCAGGCCTCAAAGATTTGCATTTTTATTTGCTCCTTAGTTGACTTTTAAAAAACATAAATATGTCCGTGTCAGTGTGGTAATAGGTAGGCCAATGACTGAGAGTGACACAGTGGAAAGGGCATAGTATCTGACATCAGGCATCCTGGGTTTTAATCCCACTCTGCCAGTAACAAGCTCTGTGGCTCTGGACAAATTATGTCACCTTTCCGGGCCTGCATTATCCCCTCTGTAAGGTGACACTGTTAGATTGGATGCCTGTCCTAACACTTTGTAATTCTAAACAGAACTCCACTCCATGGAACATATTAGTCCTGTTATGCTCTGCGTTGATCAGTCTATGTGCAACTCCTGTTTACAGAGCCATTACTGTATTTTAAAAGGGACTTTGACTATCTGGAGTAGAGTCAAGTTGAGGCACATTATTCACTGCAGCCTAGACATAAACTGATGTTTCTTGTAGGTGGTTTAAACTAAAATGGGGTAAGTATTCAAGCATCTTTCTTACCGGTTTGTGACCTTCACCTGACTGACCAAGCACTCTAGATCTGACGACCTTGCGGGCTGGAATGTGGATCTACCAGTGCAGTAAATCTCAGAAACAATAGGGAATTGCCCAAAACACAGACATGATGTTCTATGGAAAGTCCAAATCTAGTTAGGCAATAACTTTAATTATTTAGAAAGTTCTTGTGACCTTAGAAGGTTGAGAGATGATGATAAAACCTCGTGACCAGACATCTGCAGCCCACTTCTCTTAACTTAAGGAAGGAGAGATGGCAATCAAAACTCATGACCAGATAGCTGCAGTCTACCACTCTTAGTCCATGGTTTGCTTAATCATGATTGAAAAAGTATATACAGCTTCTTGTCAAAAGTAAGCACAAGTCATTTCTCTGAAGGTATCCCTGCCCATTGGGTATGTCTCTCTTTGTAATAAATTCTGTCTTAATCTATACGTGGAATTAGCTCTGAAGTGGTTTTCTGTGGCAAAGTCAAAGACCCAACAAAGCAACATACCTGGCATCAAAGTCTGTCCAGCACTATAGCCTGGGATAACCTAGGAGTAAGAACAATCAGCTTCTTCCTTGGCTTTCAACACTCTCTTAGATAAAATAAAGATAGGTGAGTGAGTACTGCTATTCCAAACATGCTAGGGTTGAGGCACACAGTTAATTTTCTGTGACCAGTAGCATATTTTCATGGAAAACAGGCAATATTTCCATTTAAGAAAGCAATTTTTCGAAGTGACAGTAACAGCTCCCAAATCTATTTCAGCTGAGAGGTAATCATTTCCAGTCTCTGAAACTATTCCAGCAAATCCAACAGCATGCATTCATTTGTGGTCCACACAACTGTACTGGCCTTTACAAGAGAAGTTAACAGGTCCTCAGTGGCTGCTTTGTGTGTGCAATTAACTGATCTGTCAGAAGAATTTTGTATCTGCATATTCAAATGCACGTTTAGCAGTATACCATGGAATGCAGGGACACATTTCATCCTGCTGGCATATTTTGGGAGCCTGGAAAAAAATGTGATCTTTATTTTAATCTGCAATGGCTTGTCCCGTACTTTCCATACCAACATGTTTACTAAATAAGTATTTTATATTTAGATCCCCAAATAAACAGCTACTGAATATTCATGTATGTTGAATACAGTCAGAGAAAAAGTCAGAGATAGAACTTCAGAAGGTATCCTCCTACTCCCATCTGTAACCATTAGGATAAGAGGACTACAATGCTAGGTGGAGTTATTCATTCAACAAACATCTATTAATTGCATATTATGTATAAGTCACTGAAATAAACAATGGAAACTTAGGCTTTTTTTTTCTTAATTTCAAAGAGGAGAAATTCCCTGAAAATAGAGAATAATAGATAAGAATATTCATTCAACAAATGCTTATGGAATTCATACTTCATCACAGGCACTTGATATAGGCACTAGAGGTTCAAGAGATGAATTTTAAAATAGTGACAAAAATTATTTCCCTCACAGAGTTTATGTTTTCGTCTGAGAAAGGCAGAAATTGAGTATAACAGATGGTGAGAAATACAACGCAAAACATATATACATAAAATAGAAATGAATACAGGATATCAGTGAGAGGAAATTAGTTTAAATAAGAAAAGTCTTACCCAGAAGATAAAATATGAATACACATTTGATGGTGATAAGGGAGTGAGCTATAGGGCAGCAGTGACAAAAGCATTCAAGGCAGAGAGTGTTGCAAACATGATATCTCTGAAGCAGGTGGGTGTCCAGTAAGTTAGAAGAATAGAAGAGAGGCTCGGAGGCCAGAGTAGAGGGATCACATTTTAAGCAAGTTAGAAGAGAGATAACAGGTTGCTAGATCATGGAAGACCTTGTAAACCATAAAAATCTAAAACTTTGATTCTGAGTGAGGATTTGAGCAACGAAGTGACATGACTTAACTTTTGTTTCAAAATAATAGCATTAGTCATTGCATTGAAAGTGGACTGTGGAGGGGCTAGGGTAGAATAAGAAAGTTTGAAAGACAGTGGTGATTTCCAAAAGAACTAGAAAATGACCTTCCATATGACCTAGCAACACCCCTATTGGGAATATACCCAGAGGAACACAAATCATTCTACAAAAAAGATACCTGCACATGTATGTTTGTTGCAGCTCTATTCACAATAGCAAAAACATGAAACCAGCCATGCTGCCCATCAAAGTTGGACTGGATAAAAAAAAGTGGTACATATACACAGTGGAATATTATGCAGCCATAAAGGACAAACATATGGACTTCGCTGCAACTTGGATGGATTTAGAGTCAATCTTACTCAATGATCTATCACAGAAACAAAGAACAGAGTATCACATGTTTTCACTCATAAGCAGACCTTGAACAATTATCATAATACTATAAAAAAGGGTTTGGCAGTAGTGGGAAACTGCTAGGGGAGGGAAGGACATACTTCATAACAAGGGTACATACATAATCAATGTTTGTATACCTAACCCTGAATTGTACCCCACATCTTTATAATAAAATATAAGTAAGTTTTTTTAAAAAAAGAAAGTTCACATGGGTGGCTATTGCTATTAGCAAGTTCATGAACTATGGCGACTTGAGTTGGGAGTAGTGGTGGAGTTTATTGTTTTTATCTATGTTTCCAGCTTGATTAAAGTATCATTGAAAAATAAAAATTGATATACACGTACATTCTGAAATGAGGATCGCTATCACGCTAAATAACACATTCATCACCTCATGTAGATACCTCTTGTATGTTTGTGAAAGACAGAACACTTAAGATCTCTCAGCAAGTTTCAATTACACAATACCATATGTTAACTAGAGTCCTTGTGCTGTATATTAAATTCCCAAAACTTATTCATTTTATGACTGAAAGTTTATACCCTCTGACCCCATTTCTTCACCTCCCATCCCCTGGTAGCCAACACTCTACTCTCTGCTTCTTTTAGTCTGATTTTATCAGATTCCACGTGTAAGTGAGGGTTTGCAAATGTGTCTTTCTGTGTCTGACACATTTCACTTAGTATAATGTCCTCTGGGTTTATTCACATTGTCACAAAGGGCAGGTTTTCCTTCCTTTCTATGGCTGAATAGTATTCCATTGTGTATATTTACCACATTTCTGTTGCAGGACACAAGTTGATTCCATATCTTAGCTATGGAGAATGATGCCGCAATAAGTATGGGCATGCAGATATCTCTTCAATATGCTGCTTTTATTAATGTTGTATATATACCCAGAAGTGGGATTGCTGGGTCACGTGGTAGTTTTATTTTAATATTCTGAAGAAATTTATGCTGGTTTCCATATGGGTTTACCAATTTATTTTCTCACCAATAGTAGACAGGATTCCCTTTTCTGCCCATCTTTTCTAATAGTCATCTTTTATATTGTTGACAATAACAGTTCTAACAGGTAAGAAGTGATAACTCACTGTACTTGGAGGCTCATTTTTTTGATGACTAGAGATGTTGAGTTCCTTCTTATATATCCATTGATCATTTGTGTGTGTGTGTGTATATATATATATTATGTATATATATAATATATATATATATTTGTTGTTGTTATTTTTTGTTTTTTTTGAAAAAAAGTCTTTTCAGGCCTTTTGCTTATATTTTACAACTTGTTTTGTTTGTTTTAGTTATTGAGTTGTGCAAGTTACTTACATATTTTGGGCATTATCCCCCTGTCAAATATATAATTTGCAAATTCTTTTTCCTATTTTAAATGTTTTCTACCATTGCCTCTTCATTGTTTTGATAGTTTCCTTTCCTGTGCAGAAGCTTTTTATCTTAGCTAGTCCCACTTGTATATTATTTTTGCTTTTGTTGCTTGAGCTTTTCATGTCATATCTCCCCCCCCAAAAAAAAAATCTTGGCCAAGACAAATTTCAAGGAGTTTTTTTTCCTCTGTGCTTTCTTCTAAGAGATTTACAATTTCAGGACTTACGTTTAAGTCTTTAATATATTTTGAGTTTAGTTTTTGTATATGATGCAAGATAAAGATTCCTTTGCTCCCTTTGCATGTTGGTATCCACAGGACTGGGAGATCTAACCTGAGTAATTAGACAAGTAAAAAAAATAAAAGAATTCCAAATAAAAAAAGAAATGAATTCAGTAAACTTGTACAATAAAAAAAATCAACATATAAGAATCAGTTCATTTTACACACTAATAACAAAATATAAGAAGTTAAGAAAACAATCCCTTTTACAATAGCAATAAAATGATAGAATACGTAGGGATAAATTTAACTAAGCAGGTAATAGATCTGCCCATTGAAATTATAAGACATTGATAAAACAAATTAAAAGCAAACAAATAAAAAGATATTCTGTGTTCATGAATTAGGAGAATTAATATTGATCAATTGTCCACACTATACAAAGTGATCTACAGATTCAATGCAATCCCTATCAAAATCCTCTGGTATTTTTCACAGCAATAGAAAAAATTCTTAAAATTGATATGGAACTACAAAAGACTGCTCAATAGCTAAGCCAGTCTTTAGAAAGAATAACAACGCTAGAAACATTTTATTTTCTGATCTTAAACTGTATTACATTGCTATAATAATCAAAACAGTATTGTACCAGCATTAGAAAAACAATCAAAAAACCAGACACATAGTCCACTGGTATAGATTACAGAGTCCAGAAATGAACCCTGGCATATATGATCAACTAATCTTTG
Organism: Carlito syrichta; assembly: GCF_000164805.1. Lineage (NCBI taxonomy): Eukaryota > Metazoa > Chordata > Mammalia > Primates > Tarsiidae > Carlito > Carlito syrichta. Next base: position 132,725 of record NW_007256137.1, on the reverse strand, counting down.
TTAAGGTTGCATGAATACACAATGGAGAAATGATAGTCTTTTCAATAAAAGCGGTTGGGAATCTAACTTTTTTTTATAATCAATATTTTTTTTATTACGTTTCGTTCAGGCACTCTTGTTGATAAGAGGTGTTTCCCCATCCCCAGACAGATATTTACTACCGTTAATCCCA
>NW_007256137.1:131173-132533 GCF_000164805.1 Carlito syrichta | reverse complement strand
TTCCCTCCCCCCCCATAGTTTCCCCATTACTGTCAGTCATTTTCTTATAGTATTACATTGGATGTTCAAGGTCCCACTATATGAGTGAAAACATGTGATACTCGGATCTTTGTTTCTGTGAGAGGTCACTCAGTATTATAGACTCTAGTTCCATCCAGGTTGCTGCGAAATTCATGATTTTGTTCTATTTTATGGCTGAATAGTATTCCATTGTGTATATGTACCACATTTTTTTAACCAGTCCTCTTTTGATGGGCAGCATGGTTGCTTCCAGGTTCTTGCTATTGTGAACAATGCTGCGATAAACATACGTGTGCAGGTATCCTTTTTATAGAGTGATTTGAGTTCTTTAGGATATATTTCCAGTAGGGGGATTGCGGGGTCATATAGGAGGTTGATATTTAGAGCTTTTAGGAATTGCCACACTGTTTTCCACAGAGGTTGCAGTAGTTTACACTCCCACCAACATTGTAGAAGTGTTTACTTTTCACCACACCCTCTCCAGCAGCTGTTATTTTTTGAGTTGTTGATAATTGCCACCCTGACTGGAGTTAGGTGGTATCTCAGTATGGTTTTGATTTGCATCTCCCTGATGATTAGTGAGGTTGAACATTTCTTCATGTGTCTGTTGGCTGCTCGGATGTCTTCCTTTGTGAAGTGTCTGTTCATATCTTTTGCCCATTTTATAATGGGGTTGTTTGTTTTTTTCTTTTCAGCATGTTTGAGTTCCTTGTAGATCCAAGATGGTAAGGCTTTGTCAGAACTGGAGTTGGTAAATACTTTTTTCCAGACTGTAGGCTCTCTTGATGGTTTCTTTGACTTTGGAGAAGCTTGTCAGTTTAATGAGGTCTCACTTGTCTATCTTATCTCTTATGACCTGTGGGTTTCGGGTTTTGTTCAGGAATTGGATGGCAGTTCCGATTTCCATGAGGGTATTTCCTTCATTTTCTAAGGTTCTTATCATTTGAGGTTTTACATATAGGTCTCTGATCAATTTGGAGTTCATTTTTGTGTATGGGGATAGATAGGGGTCCTGTTTCAATCTTCTGCATGTGGTCAGCCAGTTTTCCTAGCACCATTTACTGAATAGGTTCTCCTCTCTGCAGTGGTAGGTGATGGAGGCTTTGTTGAAGAGGAGTTGGTTGAGAAATTGAGGTTTTGCTTCTGGAATCTCAATTCTATTTCATTGATCTATATGCCTGATCCTATACCAATACCAAGCTGTTTTGATGATTGTAGCTTTATAGTAAAGTTTGAAGTCTGGTAATGTGATACCACCTGGTTTGGTTTTTTTTTGCTGAGGACTGTTCTGGCTATTCTTGGACGTTTGTGTTTCCATATGAATTCCTGTGTTGTTTTT
>NW_007256137.1:92085-131030 GCF_000164805.1 Carlito syrichta | reverse complement strand
TTTCTTTGAGCAGTGTTTTGTAGTTTTCATTGTAAAGGTCTTTCACATCTCTGGTTAGGAAGATGCCAAGGTATTTAATTTTTTTTGTGGCTATTGTGACTGGAATTCTGTTTTTTATTTGGGTTTCTGTTTGTTTATTATTGGTGTAAAGAAATGTGATTGTCTTTTGCACAATTATTTTGTCTCCTGAGACTTTGCCAAAGGCCATTGTCAGTGTAAGGAGGATTTTGACAGATTCTCTTGGGTTTTCAAGGTACACGATTATATCATCTGCAAAGAGAGATAACGTGACTTCCTCTTTTCCTATTTGGATACCCCTGATTGCTTTCTCTTCTCTGATTGCTTGAGCCAGGACTTCCAATACTATGTTGAACAGAAGGGGTGAGAGTGAGCATCCTTGTCTTGTTCCAGATTTCGGGGGAAATGGTTCCAATTTTTGTCTGTTTAGGAGTGTGCTGGCTGTGGGTTTCTCGTAGATGGCTTTTACTATTTTGAGGTATGTTCCCTGTATGCCTAGATGTTTGAGGGCTTTTATCAAGAAAGGGTGCTGGATTTTATCAAAAGCTTTTTCTGCAACTAATGATATAATTATGTGGTTTTTGTTTTGACATCTGTTGATGTATTTAATTACATTTATGGTTTTATGAATATTGAACCAGCCTTGCGTGCCAGGTATGAAGCCTACTTGCTCATGATGGATGACTTTTGAGATGCGTTGTTGAATCCGGTTTGCTAGGGTCTTGTTGAGAATTTTAGCATCTATGTTCATCAAAGATATTGGCCTGTAGTTCTCATTCTTTGTTGGATCTTTACCTGGCTTAGGTATCAATGTGATGTTGGCTTCGTAAAATGATTTGGGGAGAGTTTCATCTTTTTCAATCGCCTGGAATACCTTCAGTAGGATTGGTATCAGCTCCTCCTTAAATGTCTTGTAGAATTCTGCTGGAAAGTCATCTGGACCAGGGCTTTTTTTGTAGGTAGTTTTCTTACTATGTAGTCAATTTCCTTGATTGTTATTGGTCTATTTAGGGTCTCAATTCTTCTTGTTCCAACCTTGGTAGGTTGTGTGATGTCAGAAAGTCCTCCATTTCCTTAAGGTTTTCAAGTTTGTTTCCATACAAGTGTGCGTAGAAGTCTCTAATGATCTTTTGTATTTCTTCAGGGTAAGTGTGACTTCATCTTTTGTGTTTCTGATTGTGCTTATTTGGGCTTTTTCTCTTTTTTTCTTGGTCATTCTAGCTATGGGACCATCGATCTTGTTTATCCTTTTGAAGAACCAGCTTTTTTTTCATTGATTTTATGTATTATCTTTTTGTCTTATATGTCCTGGATTTGGACTTTTATTTTGGTGATCTGGATTCCTCTGCAGAAATTAGGATTTTTGTGGTCTTGCTCTTCCAGCTTCCTTAGGTGGCTTGTTAGGCTGTTAATTTGTGATCCTTCCATTTTCTTCATGTGCATTTGTAGGTATATAAATTCCCCTCTTACTACAGCTTTCATGGCATCCCAGAGATTTTGGTAAGATGTTGCTTCATTTTCATTTGTTTCCAGGTATATTTTGATCTGTGTTTTGATTTCATCAATGACCCAGGAGTTGTTTAGCATCAGGCTGTTTAGTGTCCATGTCTTTGTGGGTTTTGTGGGGACCTTGTTGGTGTTAATGTTTATTTCTATTCCACTGTGATGTGAGAAGTTCCATGGTAGAATTTCGGTCCTTTTAAATTTACTTATGCTTGATTTATGGCCAATTATGTGGTCGATCATAGAATACATTCTATGTGGTGATGAGTAGAATGCATATTCTGTGGTCTTTGGATGGAGTGTTCTGTAGGTATTAATTAAGTCCACTTGGTCAAGAGTCAAATTGAGGTTCCGGATCTCATTGCTGATTTTTTTGTCCTGATGATCTGTCTAGGGTTGTGAGTGGAGGGATTAAATCCCCAGTTATGATGGTGTTAGAGTCAATATCTTTCTTTAGTTTTCCTAGAAGTTGCTTTATGAAAGTTGGTGCACCTATTTTGGGTGCATATATGTTTAGGATAGATATTTCTTGTTGATGGAGTGAACCTTTTACATTATGTAGTGGCCCTCTTTTTAAATTTTTGATAGCTTAAATGGTATTTTGTCTGAAATTAGAATTGCGGCTCCTCCTTTCTTTTGTGTTCCATTCGCCTGAAAATATGTTTCCTAACCTCTTACTTTGAGTCAGTGCATGTCCTTTCTAGTGAGATTGTTCTCTTGAAGGCAGTATATTGTTGCCTGGTGATAATTTATCCATTTTGCCATTCTATGTCTTTTCAGTGGTGCGTTTAGGCCATTCACATTCAGGCTAATTATTGAAACGTGAGAGTTCATCCATATCAGAGTTCTTTTAGAGGTGTTGTTCTTCCACTTGGTTTTTTTTGTCTTTCTTTGGATTTGGGGTTGATTCATGTGTATTTTATTCTTTCTCCTGTTCTCTTATGAAGAACATTGTTCTTTTTTCCTTTTCTTCTGTGTTTAGTACTTTCTTAAGTGTTTCATGTAGAGGTGGTTTGGTGGCAGCATAAGTTCTTAGGGATTGGATATCTGGGAAAGATTTTAATTCTCCCTTGCTGATGAAGCTTAGCTTGGCTGGGTAGGTTATTCTTGGTTGAAATTGTTTATCTTTTAGGACTTTGAAGATAGGGCTCCAAGCTCTCTTAGCCTGCAGTGTTTCTGTAGATAAATCTGCTGCTATTCTAATTGGTCTTCCAGGGTAGGCAACCTAGCCTTTTTCTCTTGCTGCCTTTAGGATTTTTTCTTTTATGCCTACTTTGTTTAGGCAAATTATTATGTGTCTAGGAGTTGGTCTTCTCATTTGTTGTCTTACAGGGGTTCTCTGAATCTCTTGTGTTTGAATTTTTGCATCACTGATTCGATAAGGGAAGTTTTCTTGAATGATCTCATGGAAAGTTTGTTGCAGTGTGGTCCCTGTCTCTCTTTCTGCCTCAGGAAGGCAAATTGCTCTTAGATTCAGTTTCTTGAAGTAATCGCTCATCTGTTGAAGGTTTTGTTCTGTCTTTTTGAGCTTATTTTCTGTGTTTTTAAGAGTTTGGGTTAGTTCTATATTTTGGTCCTCCAACTCTGAGATTCTTTCTTCTGCTTGGGTAATTCTGCTTTCCATGCTTATCAGTTTGTTATTTATTTCAATCGCAGTATTCTTTATTACTATTATCTCAGGTATCAGCTCTTTCCTAGGTTCTTCTTGTCTCTCCTAAATTCTTTTTAATGTCTCCATTAATGTCTTGACATCTAGGGTTGTAGTTTGAGACCCTTCATACTGGGGGCTCTTCATCGTTTGCATTTCGAAGTCAGTTTTCTCAGTTTCTGCCCTCCCAGGGGTCTGGGAGAGATCCATACTCTTCTTTTCATTTTTCTTCATTTGTGTAGATTTTTCTCTCTCTCCCCCTTTCCTTTCCCTTCTTTAATTCTGTTTTTGAGGGAAGGTAGGCTTGCTTTTGTTTCATTTCTGCAATATCCTGTTCTTCCTTATGAGGGTCTTCTGGCTTTGTTCACTTTTGAGGTTGGAGTGTGGGCTGCAGGTTGTACTTCTTGCAGTTTTGAGGTTTAATTGAGGGGGAAGCTGTGGTTCAGAATGTATATGCTGATTCTAGCATCCACGAACAGGTGTATGAGCACACTGGAACCTATTTCCCTCTGCTTTACAATCTGTCCATGCAGCAGTATGTAGGCTTGGTTCCTAGATTAAAAGGGGATATGAAAGAGGAAAATATTGGAGGAAGGGGGGTCAATATGAAGTTAGAAAGAGAGAAGAGCGAGAGGGAAAATAGACATACATACCAACTATCAGGTGAGAATGATACACAAGGCTGGAGAGAAGTGAGTAAAGACACTAAGACAGATTCCCTAAAGAATACTGGTAGCTACACAGAGAGAGACCAGTAAAATCATAAAAAAAGTGTAAGTCAGAAAGCAAACAACAAAAGTGATCAAAACAGTCAAAATGATAAAATCTAAAATCAAAATAAGAGATCAGACTAAAGTCACTTCAGCTCTGATCTCTGACCTCTCCCCTTTGTTTTTTGTTGCAGGTAGCTAGATTTACTCACAGTTTGGGTGTTTTTTTTTTTAGCCTGCTGCCTGGGAGTTGCTTTTGTCTGATTCAGCATAGGGGTGGGGCTTTGTCTCCTGTTTAGCAATGTTACCTGAGGAACCGAGGTGGAGGTTGTTGATAGGTGGGTGGGGCAATGGGAATCTCTGCAGTTTCACTTTTGCAGATTCGTTTCTCTCCGCTTGTCTGGGTCCCCAAGCTTGGGGTCACACACTGAGTGCCTCAGCCAGGGTGGGCCCAGAGCTCCAGAGCTCCAAAGCTCCAAAGGGCAGGCAGTGAGTGGCGAGAGTGGCCCTGGGCTCCCCACAGGGTACTTCAGCCAGGAATGGGACCGGTGTCTCTGAGGGGCAGGCACCCAGAGCCTTCCTGAGTGACCAGCAGCTTGGTGCTGGGTGCTGGGCTAGAGATGATGTAACAAGGCAGGGAGCCAAGACCCAAGACTCCCACACAGTTGGGAGTCGTGAATGGTGGAACAACAGCAGCAGGGGGCCACAATATCTGGCCCTTTGTGGGATGGAAGTTCCTTGGGCCTTGGACCAGCGTGGCTGGTGGTAGGCTGGAGGATGGGGAAGAAAAGTAAGAGTCTTTTTGGGAACTCATGTTAAGAGAATCTCACAAGTCCCCCTATGCCGTCGCCATCTTACTGGAACCCTGGAATCTAACTTTTTATTCTGAAACATATACACATGCAAAGTACATAAAATATAAATGCAAACTTTAACAAATAATGTAAAGCAAACACTAGGTACCCACCACCCCACCACTCTGGTTATGAAACAGAATTTTTGTCAATACTTCAGATGCCCATATTTTCAAAAACCTGGCCGAAATCTTGAATATATTAAGTAGAAGTATGAGCTTATAAGAGAGACCCAAATCAAACTTGTAGAGATAAAAATTACAAAGAAATAACAAATTAACTGGATAGAAGAACAGCAGAATAGGCATTGATAAATAGAAGACTAGTGAACTTGTCAACAGATACCTTTAATGAAAAGGAATGGAACTCCATTCTTGAGAGGTATGATGGGCATCTTCCAAGAAGTAAAAATGGTTCCTGAAAGTTCTGTTATTCCAAGAAGAAATGTTTTCTTCTCAGTGAAAAACACGGATCCAGACAGTTACTTGTTTACAAATTGGATTGAGATTACTCTTGCTCAGTCCTGTTTTCCAGCCATAGTGACTACAAAATCTACAACGCAAAAGAAAATGTTGGCCTAAATTGTAAATTTGTTGGAAACTTCCAGTAATTTAGATGGTCTAGAATACAAGTTAAAAGGGTTTGGCAATAGTGAAGTCTCTTCCTGAGAGACTGCTGGCATAGGAGTGCCTTTTCTTCCTTCTTTTCTTTCTTTCTTTCTTTTAGCTTCAAAAGAACAGATGCAGTAGCAGAAATTACTTTAATTTTGAAATACTGTCTTAATTTGGCTTCTAGAACAATATCATAGACTTGAGGGTTTAAACAACAAATTTATTTTTTACAGCTCTGGAAGCTGAAAGTTTATAATTAGGGTGTCAGTATGTTTAGATTCTGGTGAGCATTCTTGGGATGGTTAATTTTAGGTGTCCACTTGACTCAACTAAAGAATACCCAGAGAGCTGGTAAGACATTATTTTTGGGTATGTCTGTGAGAGTGTTCCCAAAAGAGATTGGCATTAGGCTAAGTGAACAAAGTATGGGTGATTCACCCTTACCCAATGTAGGCAGACATCATCCAACCAGATGATGGCCCAGAGAGAACAAAAAGGAAGAGAATAATAGAATTTGTTCTCTCTCTCTTCTTGTGCTGGGATATCCTAGGGTATCTACACTTTGGACTCCAAGACTTGCATCAGCTCCCAGATTCTCAGGCCTTTGGTCTCAGACTGAGTTACACTTCCTGATTTTCTGGGCTTCAAACTTGGACTGAGTCAAGCTACTGGCTTCCCTGTTTCTCTAGCTTGCAAGTGGTATATTGTGGGACTTCCCAGAATCTGTATTTGCATGAACAAATTCCCCTAATAAATTCCTTCTTACCTGTCATCTATCTATCTGTCTATATGTGTGTGTGTGTGTGTGTGTGTGTGTGTGTGTGTGTGTGTGTGTGTGTGTGTATAATCTCATGTTGGTTTTATTTCTCTGGAAAACCCGGGCTAATACAGTGTTATGGGTTGCAGACTGTCCTGTTCTCATTGCATTCTCATATGACACAAAGAGGACTAAGGAGGACTAAGGACACTAATCCCATTCATGTGTGCTCCACTCTCATGACCTGACTTACCTTCCCAATGCTGCACCTCTTAATATAATTACATTGAGGGTTAGGAGTTCAATGTATAAATTTGAGGGGAGGACACAGACATGCAGTTCACAATGTCCCATCTCTAGCTCCCCTAAATGTATGTCCTTCCTACATGTAAAATAGATTGATTTTTTCCAACAATCCCCAAGCTGTTAACTCATTCTAGCATCAACTCTAAAGTTTACCAAGGTTTCATTAAAATATCATTAAAATCAGATATGACTAAGACTCAAGATATAATTTATTCTGAGGAAAAATTCACGTACAGCTCTAACTTGGGAAACTAAGCAATTTATGTGCTCTCAAAATACAATGGAGGGAGAGGAATAGGATAGACATTCCCATTCCAAAAGGGAGAACTAGGGAAGAAAGAAGAAATGAGCAATACCATGCAAGTCCAAAACCTAGAAAGACAAGCTTCATGAAGATGTAAGTTTCAAGAAAATCCTCCTTGGCTTGATGCTCTGCTTTTCATACCCACTTGAGTAGAGATATCATCTTCCAGACCATCTGAAGTGGCAATGCCACTTCATAGCTCAGCAGAGGACTACTCACCTGTAGCATTCTGTGGTGGTCCCATCCTTGGTTTGGTTTCCTGTTACCGCAGGGATCATGTGCCTAGTGCTTCAAAAGGCATCCCTCCTCCCACAGTGCCACTGGGCATGAATCCCCCTCTTTGCAATGCAGGCAGCTCTGCCCTGCAGGCCCATGCACCTGTGGTGGGAGTGGCAGCCCTGATGATCTCTGACTCTCATTTGGAATCTATCTTTCTTAGTCTTAAAGAACAGCACATGTTCACAACATAATAGTTCTATGGTCTGATTCTGTAGTATTTATGAAATCTAATAACCTTCCTTTATGTGTCCTATTTTCTCTGTTTTTCTTTCTGTAGGTATAATCCCATCTCTATTCCTCACTTTTGTTAAATGGTTATTTGTGTCATGGTTAATATTCATAATAATGTCTTTGTCAAATGACTGCTTAGTCACACAATTTATGTTCTCTTCAGAACATTCTTTACGGTTTTTTGCACTATTCACAGGACAAAAATTTTCCAAATCTTTAAATTCTGGTTCTCTTTTGCTTGAGAATTTCATCTTAAAATTATTTATTTCTTCTTTAATTTTTATTATAAGCAGTCAGGAGAAACTAAGATATTCCTTCAACACTTCACTTAGAAATTGCCTTAACTAAATATCTAATATCATTGCTTGCAAGTTTTACCTTTCACAAAATACTAGAACACAAACAATTGAGCCAAGTACATTGCCATTGTATGACAAGAATCAGCTTGTTTTCTTTGTTCAACAACTTGTTCTTCATTTCTATCTGAAACATAATTAGAATGTCCTTTACTGTTTATATTTGTACTAACACTCTGTTATGATTACTTAGGTATTCCCTGAGAAGGATATGGTGAAAACTTTCTCTACAACTCTATTTTGCCTCTAAACCCTCATCAGATTTGCATTTAAGGGTTTATTAAACAATGTAGACTTTTTCTAGCATGCACTTCAAAACATTTCCAGTCTTTAGCCTTTACCCAGCTCTAAGCTACTTTCCTATTTTTAATCATTTGTCATAATAGCATCCCCAATTCTTGGAACCAATTTTGCATTCGGATGCTATAAAAAAGTGTCATAGAGTAGATGTCTTATAAAAACATAAATTTATTTCTCACAGTTCTGGAAATTGGAAGATTGAGAGCAAATTGCCAAAAAATTTAGTTTTTCATAAGGTCCCCCTTCCCAGTTCATAGATAGCCCTATACTCATGTTTTCATGTGATAGAAAGAAGACTGTATCTGAGGTGTCTTTTATAAAGTTATTAATTATGTTTATTAAGGCTTTACCCTCAAGACCTAAGTTGCCTCCCAAAGATCCAGCTTCCAAGTACCACCACATTCTGGATTAGGATTTCAACAAATGAATTTTTGGAGAACCCAAACGTTCAGTGCATAACAAATACTATGGAATAAAAGATCCTGTTCTAGGCTATTCTGTTCTAGTAGCAGAATATAACATCACAACATTTTCAAAGAAATATCATGAAGATGATGCTCTTGGGGATGCAAAGACAGTTTCGTCAGTGCCTATATCTGTGGTCAGTGATAGCTGTGATATTTATAAAGCACAAAAAATAGGGTGAAGATCTAAGATATTTAATAATATCAAAAAGTACAGAGATCCCCTTGACATATTTTTAAGGTTTCAGATATTTTAAGTAAGAAGTCCCATTATTGAGAACTCAAAGGGCTACAGGTTGGTGCTACCATATTTTACAGTTAATCAATGGAATGGAGCAGATATTAGTATTTGACACCAAACTGTAAAAGGTATGAAAAAATAAGCATTCAAATGTTACCTTTGATTTGGTGGAGCTTTGCTATAGGAGTTACAAGAGATATCTTGAATTGTTCTTTTAAGTGTAGTTATATTATAGCCAATAGCTTTGGGATTAATGTTTTCAGGGACTCAGTTACAGATCCTAATAAAAGATCCAAAAAGAAGCTGGGCTCGGTGGCTCAGCCTGTAATCCCGCGCCTTTGGGAGGCTGAGGTGAGTGGATTGCCTGAGCCCGCGGGTTCGAGACCCGCCTGGGCAGTGAGACCTCATCTCTACAATAAATCAAAATATCAGCCGGGCATGGTAGCACGCGCCTGTAATTCCGGCTACTCGGAAGACTGAGGTGGAAGGATCGCCGGAGCCCAGCAGGTCGAGGCTGCGGTGGCCGGGAGCGGCCATTGCACTCCAGTCTGGGCGACAGAGTGAGATTCCAACTCAAAAAAAAAAAAAAAAAGATCAATTATTTTTACATAAGCTATAGCAGAAAATTTTATTACACTTGAGAAAGGGAATGGAGATAGTGAGGAATATGGTCATAATCTTTTCCATACTGTCTTTAAGAATGTAAAATTGAGCCAAGGCAGTAGCTTACACCTGTAATCTCAGCACTTTGGATGGCTAAGCAGGAGGCTTGCTTGAGTTCAGGAATTTGAGACCAGCCTGAGCAGCACAGTGAGATCTCTCTGTACAAAAATAAAACATAGTAGTTGGGTGTGGTGACATGTGCCTGTAGTCCCAGCTATTTGGGAGGCTAAGGCAGAAGAATTGCTTGAGCCCAGGGAGTCAAGGCAGTGGAGAGCCATGATCATGCTACTGCACTCTAGCCTGAGCAACAGAGTGAGTTCCTGACTCAAATAAATAAATAAACAAACAAATAAATAAAAATAAGAATGTCAAGGCAAAATAAGAAAAAAGTGGAAAGCTACATATCGAACTAGAAGCAGCTTCTCATTAGGCTTTGTTTTATTACTGGTTATGTATGCATGTGTGTGTGTGTGTGTGTGTGTGTGTGTGTGTGTGTGTGTGTGATCACATACCTCTGTGTGTGAGCACATAATACATAATGCTCATTGTACAGACGTGAAGTTTCTTTGTGTTTTATGGCCCATTACAGCTAAATTGTTTGCTGATTTATGAACATATTGTCCTTATATTCTTAAAAAAAATCTTTCTAATGTTTAGGTAATCTCAAATTAGAAAACAATTATTATGCAAAAGATAAATGCTGAAGTAAGCTTTTTAAGGTTCTTTGCCAATGGATAGTAATTTAATTTGGTATTTATTTTTTCATAATAGTAATAGTAGAACTGTGAAAATTTCATGTATAGCTAAAGATTACATAAAACAAATTTGCATTAAAGTATTATCATTACTTTCTATTTAATTTGCATTTTTGTACAAACAAGATTATGTCAGATATATTAAAAGTTTCAGTGATTTGATAGTCTTTTCAGCTTTTCATGATTTTTATGAGCACAGACATTAAATAAAATACTTGAATAATGAATTACATTGCCTTTTGCCTATTAATCAGCAAAAAAAACATAACTTTAACAAAGTAGTTTGTGTGTACTTAAAAAAAATTATGTCAGGAATGCCCTATAAAATAACTAACCTCACTACCCATTGTAGAATACATATGAATCATTCAACATTAGGAAAAATAATGGTTCTTACCAGAAAGTTTAGGAATACTACAGTGAATATATACATGGTTAATGTATCATATCAGTGAAATACCAAATTTGAAAGGCCTGCACTGCAAATTTGTATGTCAGATATTGCCTGTTGTTCTAACATGCATCTTATAATTTTAAGAGAGAATGTTTTCAGAGAAAATTACTTCTTTTACTATAGAATATGCACACAAATATAAAATTTGAAAAAGTGTAAATTGAATTAATTACACATATGAATTTATTATATACATATATACATATACATATATATGTGTATGTATACACACATATACATATATATACATATATATATACATGTATATATATGTATATGTGTGTATATATACACATATATTTTGAGAAAGCAGGATTTATTAAGAGAAAAGCTCCCTCAGTGGGAGGGGACCCAAAGGGGTTGCCCTATTTTTTATATTTGGTACTTCATATGACTTAAATGAATTACTGAAATTAGTAGTGTGTTAATTTAAATGTCTCAATTATGTTATATTTTTATTCAGTTTTTTTTAAAAAAACTATTTATTTATTATAAAGATGTGGGGTACAATTCAGGGTTAGGTATACAAACATTGATCTTTCAGGTACCCTTGTTGATGAGGTATGCCCCTCCCTCCCCTAGCAGTTTCCCTCAACCGCCAGTCCCATCCCTCTTCTTCTGACAGTTTTCCACTACTGTCAATCACTTTTTTATAGCATTATAATTATTCAAGGTCACCTTATGAGTGAGAACATATGGAACTCAGTTCTTTGTTTCTGTGATAAATCACTGAGTATAATAGACTCCAAATCCATCCAATTTGCTGCAAAGTCCATATGTTCTTCTTTATGACTGCATAATATTCCATTGTGTATATGTATCACATTTTTTTTATTCAGTCCAGATTTGATGGGCAACATGATTGGTTCCATGTTTTTTCTATCGTGAATAGAGCTGCAACAACCATATGTGTGCAGGTATCTTTTTCATAGAATAATTTGAGTTGCTCCGGGCATATACCCAATAGGGGAATTGCTGGGTCATATGGAAGGTCAATTTCTAGTTCTTTCAGAAATCTCCAGACTGTTTTCCAGAAAGGTTGTGCAAGTTTGCATTTCCACCAGCAGTGCAGAAGCGATCCTATTTCTCCACATCCTCACCAGCATCTGTTGTTGCCTGTTTTATTAATGATGGCCATTCTTACTGGGGTTAGGTGGTATCTCAACATGGTTTTGATTTGCATTTCTCTGATGATGAGTGAGGCTGAGCATTTTTTCATGTGTCTGTTGGTTGCCCATATATCTTCTTCTAAGAAGTGTCTATTCATGTCTTTTGCCTACTTTTTAAAGGGGCTGTTTATTTTTTCCCTTCAGTGCGTTTGAGTTTCTTGTAGATCCTAGATGTTAGGCCTTTGTCAGATATACAGTTGACAAATATTTTTTTTCCATTCGGTGGGCTGTCTCCCTGCTCTCTTGATGGTTTCTTTTGCTTTGCAGAAGCTCGTTAATTTCATAAGTTCCCACTTGTCTATCTTATTTCTTAAGATATTGACCTTTAGAGTTCTAGATAGGAATTTGTTGCCAGTTCCAATTTCCATAAGGGTGCCTCCTGCGTTTTCTAAGGTTCTTATAGTTTTAGGTTTTATGTTTAGATCTTTGATCCATTTAGAGTTAATTTTTGTGTATGGTGATAGGTAGGGGTCCTGTTTCAGTCTTCTGCATGTGGTCAGCCAGTTTTCCCAGCACCATTTACTGAATAGGTTTTCCTCTCCCCAGTAGTTTTTGTTGGAGGCTTTGCCAAAGATGAGGAATTGAGGCTTTGCTTCCAGAATCACTATCCTGTTCCATTGGTCTATATGCCTGTTTTTATACCAGTAACAAGCTGTTTTGATTACTGTAGCTTTATAGTAGAGTTTGAAGTCTGGAAGTGTGATAACTCGTGCTTTGTTTCTCTTGCTAAGGATTGTTTTGGCTATTCATTATCATTTATGTTTCCATATGAATTTCTGTATTGTCGTTTGCAGATCTGAGAAAAATGATACTGGTAACTTAATGAGTATTGCACTGAATCTGTAGATTGCCTTTGGTAGGATGGACATCTTAACAATGTTGATTCTTCCTAGCCATGAGCATGGTATATTTTTCCATGTTTGTTTCTTCTTGGGTTTCTTTGTTTTATTTTTTATTTTTTTGAGTTGGAGTCTCACTCTGACACCCAAACTGGAGTGCAGTGGCCGCTCTCAGCCACCACAACCTCGACCTGTTGGGCTCCGGTGATCCTTCCGCCTCAGCCTTTCAAATATCTGGAACTACAGGCATGTGCTACCACACCCAGCTAATTTTTTTTATTTATTGTAGAGATGAGGTCTTACCAAGTTGCCCAGGCAGGTCTCGAACCTGCAGGCTCAGGCAATGCATTCATTTCAGCCTCCCAAGGCGCAGGATTACAGGCTGAGCCACCGAGCCCGGGTCTTCTTGGATTTCTTTAAGCAGTGTTTTGTAATTCTCATTGTAAAGGTCTTTCACTTCTCTGGTTAGGAAGATGCTGTGGCATTTTATTTTTTTGTGGCCATTGTGTATGGGATTGTACTTTTTATTTGGTCGTCTGCCTGCTTGTCGTTGTTATATAGGAATGAAACTGACTTTTGTACGTTCATTTTGTACCCTGAGACTTTGTCAAAGTCCTTTATCAGTGTCAGCAGGTTTTTGACAGATTCTCTTGGATTTTCAAGGTATAGAATCATATAATCAACAAAGAGGGATAACTTGACTTCCTCTTTTCCTATTTGGATACCCCTGATTTCCTTCTCTTGTGCAATTGTCTGGGCTAGGACTTCTAGCACAATATTGAACAAGAGGGGTGAGAGTGGGCAGCCTTGTCTTGTTCCAGTTTTCAGGGGAAATGTTTCTAGTTTCTGTCCATTTAGCGATATGTTAGCTGTGGGTTTATCATAGATGACACTTACTATTTTAAGGCATGTTCCTTCTATGCCTAGGTGTTTGAAGGTTTTTATCAAGAAGGGAGGCTGAATTTTATCAAAAGCTTTTTCTGCATCTAATGAGATAATCACATGGTTCTTGTTTTAACATCTGTTGATGTATTAAATTACATTTATGGTCTTGCAAATGTTGAACCACCCCTGCATCTTGGGAATGAAGCCTACTTGTTCATGGTGGATGATTTTTGAGATATACTTTTGGATCTGATTTGCTAGAATTTTGTTGAGGATTTATGTCAGATATTGTCTGTTGTTCTAAAATTCACCTTATGATTTTAAGAGAGAACATTTTCAGAGAGAATTACTTCTTCTACTATAGAATATACACACAAGTATAAAATTTGAAAAAGTGTATATGTAATTAATTACACATATGAATTTATTATATGCATATATATATACACACACATATATATATAATACATATATTTTGAGAAAGCAGGATTTATTAAGAGAAAAGCTCCCTCAGTGGGAGGGGAACCAAAGGGGTTGCCCTATTTTATATATTTTGTATTTCATATGACTTAAATGAATTACTGAAATTAGTTGTGTTACTTTAAATGTCTCAATTATGCTATATTTTATTCAGTTTTTAATATTAAATTAGATGTGAAATTATAAAAAAGATTAGTGAATGTGAAGACATGGTAATTGAACTTATTAAAACAAAATAGGCTCCTGGTTCAGTGACTAGTGCCTCAGATTCTTGGCTTGGACCCTAGTGATTCCTGGGGCACAGAAGCTAAGCAAGTTTTTTGAAAATCAACAAAACTCTTCCTGGGAAGAAAATTCTGGGAGATACAGACTAAATGGGGGCTTGTGAACAAGTCATCAGGGCCTTCGGAGCTGCAGCTTCTCTGCTTGGTCCCTAGTGCTTCCCAGGTCGCAGAAGCCAAGCACTATTTTTTTTTAAATGGACAAACGTTTTCCTGTGAAGAAGTGGTGGGAAGAGAGTACCAGCTCCAGGCTCTGCTTCACCCCTGCAGCTGGAGAGACTGCCAGCTCCAGGCTTTGCCTCTCCATTGCAGGACCTGGCAGGTCACTGGCAGCAAGGGCTGTGGATGGAGTTCAGAGGCAGAGTCCTAATGAAGAGGACAAGAGAGGCACCCCACCAACATCCTGTAAAAGAGGCAGGAAAGTGTTCCGACTTCCTCACCATGGAGCAACAGACCTGATCTCTGTGACTGGTGGATCAACTACTCAGGGGTTGATCATGACCAGAACGAATATTCTGAAAACACAAACTTCAGAGGGACCTGGCAAGGGATAGGTCTCAGGTGCCCCACCCCCTACCATGATCCAGTCTTGGACAAAGGGTGTGCCCAGAAAAGGACAAGAAAGTACTCCAAAGAGTTCAGTGGTGAGTCCAGGGCTGACCCAACCCGTCTCCTCCCCAGCAATCCTCTGAACATCAGAACCACATAGATGGGGCACAACTGAGAGGGACAAACCCAGGTGGAGCCTGGATGTCAGTCATAATATGAGAACTCCTTTCCAGGATAGGTCTGGTTGGGGCACCCCATGAGTAGCAAGTACATATCTGGGGAAGAGATAATCCCTCACCTCCCCATGGGAGGGAATCTCCCTGACCATACAGAGTGGGAGGGGAGGACTGCAGTCCCACTCACCCCCACCGCCCTTCCACTTTCCCTGCTCTAGACACTGGGGAAAGAGTGAAAGAGGTGGAAGCTCTGCAGAAGATAGCAGAGCAGGCAAGAGGATCAATTACAGAACCTGACAAAGAAGGCAGGGGTTTTTTTTTCTTTTTTAATTTTTTTTATTTTTAAAAAATATTTTGCCTGTCTGTGTGTTAGTAGATATATTTTAAAAATATTTTTCTTTGTGCATGAATGTGCATGTGAGGGTTTGCTCTGCATCCCCATTTCCCCTTTTTTCTTTTTTTAAAAATCTTTTTCTTTCTTCTTTTAGCTTTTTTTCCTGTTTGTGTGTATGTGAATGATTGAGTGTTCATCTTTCAGTTTTGTTGTTGCTGTTGGTATGTTTTTGCTCTTTTTTCCTTCTCTTTCTTTAATTTTTATTTTTTAGTTTAAGGTGTGTGTCATTGTATGTGTGAGGGTTCAATCTAAACTCTTATTTTTGTTCCAGGTCTTTCTCTTTTTTTTTGAGATGGAGTCTCTCTACTTCACCCAGGCTGGAGTGTAGGGGCACTCACTCTCACGGCTGCCCCAGCATCGACCTTCTGGTCTCCAGCGATCCTTCCACCTCAGCCTTCCAAGTAGCCAGAACTACAGACATGCGCTACCACACCTGGCAATTTTTTTTGTATTTTACTGTAGAGACAAGGTCTTACCAAGTTGCCCAGGCTGAACGTGAACCCACAGGCTTAAGAAATTCACTCATCCCAGCCTCCCAAAGTACTGGGATTATAGGTTGTCTCTTTTTCTTCTCCGTTCATTTTGTGCTAGGCATGTGTGTGTGTGCTTAGTTTTCCTGTTTTTTTTTTCTTGTTGTTTGTTTTGTTTCACTTTGTTGCTATTCCAGTATGTTTTGGGGTGTGTGTATGTTTGTTTGTGTGTGTGTGTGTGTGTGTGTGTGTGTGTGTGTGTGTTCAATTGTTTTTTGCTTTGGTTTCTGCTTTAATTGTTCTGTGTTTTTTCTTTCTTTCATTTTTTTATTGTTGTCCATCATATTTCATTCTATTTTTCACTGTGCTCCTCATTGCTGTCACTGAATCTTGGACTCAGGGGGCACACAAATGTATTCACTGCATCATGATATAGAGTTCTGGGAGGGAGTAGGTCTCAGGGAACACATACCACAATTAGTGAACATTATAAATTGCGAGTAGTTTCTGAATCCTAGCTTCCCATTCCCTACCTTATTTAACTTTCAAAACTACAAGAGACAGCAAAGCTTCCAACTCACAGTCCTATTTTAAAATAGAACAAATCCAGAGCACAGATCAGGGAAGAATAGAGGGCTAAGCATGCAACAGAAGGGAAAACCCCAACCACTGACATTAAATAATGGAACTAAAGAGAAAAGCAAGAGATCTGTCACAAATGAGGAAAATCCAAATGAAGGCCTCAGGCAATTTCAAGTGTATCAAAGAGAGAAATTCTGAAAAATCAGACCTTGGTTCCCAAACAATGGAAGTCACCAATGACTGGCCCCAGAATATGACAGGGATTAGGGAATGGATTGAAAGAGTGAATAAGACTCAAGAAAGACAAGATGCAACACTGAGCTTATTTGTAAGAGGTTTTTGGCAATAAAAAATTTCATCCCAGAAATAAACAACAAGATGACAAGTATGGACAGCAGAATTAATCTAGCCAAAGAGAGAATCTCAGAACTTGAAGACCAGATCATGGAATTAACCTGATCTGTACAAAACATATAAAGAAAACTCAGAAAGAAAGAACAAAGCCTACAAGAGATGTGCGATTATATAAAGAGGCCAAACCTACACCAGATTGGTATCCTAGAAGAAGATAGGGAAATGAAGAACAACTTGCAGCAAATATTCCAGGAAGTAATCCAAGAAAACATTCCCCATCTTACCAGAGATGTAAGAAGCCTAACACAAGAGATACAGAGAACAACCACAAGATAATAAAAGAGAAAACAAACCCCTAGACATAATAATTCACCTACGCAAAGTAGGAACAAAAGAAAAAATCCTAAAGGCAGCAAGAGAGAAAGGTCAGACTACCTGCTGGGGAAAACCAATCAGAATAGCAGCAGACCTATCGCAGAAACACTACAAGTGAGAAGGGACTGGAGTCCAATATTCAAATCCTCAATGATAAACAATTTCAACCAAGAATTTCCTACCCAGCCAAGTTGAGCTTCAGTGATGAAGAATTGAAATCTTTCCCAAACATCCAATCCCTAAGAGATTATGCAGCTTCCAGACCAGCTCTACAGAAGACACTTAAAAAGGTATGAAGCACAGAAGAAAGGAAAAAAAAAAAAAAAGAATGACCCACACACTTCCCAAGAGAAACAGAACACAAAATCAACAGAGAATACATCACAGCAACAAACTTTAGCACACACATATATCAACTCCAAGGCCAAAAGAAAACAAGTAAACAAAGAAAAAACTTTATAAGAACCTCATGACAGGGATAAACACTCATATTTCAATAGTCAGTTTGAATGTGAATGAACTGAATACACTACTGAAAAGACACAGAATGGCAAACTGGGAAAGAAACCATGACCCAATTTTTGCTGCATCTGGGAAACTCACCTTACCACAAGAGACACATACAGTCTCAACGTTAAAGGGTGGAAAATGAGTCCCAGGCAAATGAATCACAAAAGAAGACAGGGGTCATGATCTTAATATCAGACAAAACAACCTTTAAGCTATCAAAAATTTTAAAAGGTACAAAAGCACACTACATAATTATAAAAGGGTTCAATCCATCAACAAGAAATACTCATCCTAAACATATATGCACCCAACACAGGAGCATCAGTATTTATAAAACAACTACTAAGGAAACTAAAAAAAGATATTGACTCTAACACTATTAGAGCAGGGGACTTGAATAACCACGAACAGCCCTAGATAGATCATTTAAGCAAAACATCAACAAAGAGATCCAAAACCTAAGTTTGACACTCGATCAAATGGACTTGATAGATACCTACAGATTATTCCACCCAACAACCATAGAATATGCATTCTATACATCACTTCATGGTACGTACTCCAAGATCAATCACATCCTTGACCATAAATCAAGCATAAACAAATCCCATAAGGTTGAACTATTGCAATGCACCTTCTCAAACCACAGTGGAATAAAAATAAAAATTAACAGCAACAAAATTTTCCCAAAGTCCACAAACACATGGACACTACACAGCATGATGCTGAACAACTACTAGGTCAACACTGAAATCAAAGCAGAAATTAAAAGATTCCTGGAAACAAATGAAATGAATAAACATCTTACTCAAACCTCTGGGATGACATGAAATCAGTTCTAAGAGCGGAATTTATATCTCTATGAGCCCACATCAAGAAAACAGAATGATCACAAGTGGAGAGCCTAGCAAATCATCTAAGGGAGCTGGAAAGAGAAGACCACCAAAACCCTAACTTTAGCAGAAGAATCCAAATCACCAAAATAAGAGCCCAAATATGGGACATAGAAGACAAAAATATCATAGAACACATCAACAAAACAAAAATCTCATTCTTTGAAAAAATTAACAAGATTGATGGACCCCTAGCCAGAATGATGAAGAAATGAGAAAAAAGCCAAAATAAATACAATCAGAAATACAAAAGTTCAAATCACAACTGATCTGGAAGAAATACAAAAGATTATCAGAGATTACTATGTACACCTGTATGGAAACAAACTTGATAACCTAAATGAAATGGAGTATTTTCTGACATCACACAACCTCCCCAGGTTGAAACAAGAAGACATTGAGACACTAAATAGACTAGTAACTACCCAGGAAATTGACTCTGACATAAGAAGACTACCTACAAAAGAAAGCCATGGACTGAGTTGCTTTCCAGCAGATTTCTACAGAATGTACAAGGAGGAGCTGATACCAATCCTACTGAAAGTATTCTAGGCAATTGAGAAAGATGGAATTCTCTCCAAATCATTTTACAAAGCTAAAATCACACTGATACCCAAACTGGGTAAAGATCTAACAAAAAAAGAGAATTACAGACCAATATCCCTTTTGAATATAGATGCAAAAATCTTTAACAAGATCAACTACTAATTAACAAATCAGATCCAAAAACACATCTCAAGAATTATCAACCAAGATCAAGTAGACTTTATTCCCAGGATGCATGGCTGGTTCAATATCTGCAAGACCATAAATGTAATTAAATACATCAACAGATGTAAAAACAAGAGCCACATGATCATTAGATGCAGAAAAAGCTTTTGATAAAATCCAGCATCCCTTCCTGATAAAAACCCTCAAACAACTAGGTGTAGAAGGAATATACTACAAAATAGTAAGTGCCATCTATGATAAACCCAAGGCTAGCATAGTGCTAAAAGGACAGAAACTGGAAACATTTCCCCTGAAAACTGGAACAAGGCTGCCCACTCTCACCCCTCTTGTTCAACATTGTGTTGGAAGTCCCAGCTAGAGTAATTAGATAATAGAAGGAAATCAGGGGCATCAAAATAGGAAAAGAGGAATTCAAGCTATCCCTCTTTGCTGACGATATGATCCTAGACCTTGTAAATCCAAAAGAATCTGTTAAAAACCTGCTTGCAAAGAAAAAGACTTTGGCAAATCTCAGGGTACAAAATAAAAGTGCACAAGACAATCACATTCTTAAACACCAACAACAAGCAGGCAGAGACCCAAATAAAAAGCACAATCCCATTCACAATAGCCACCCAAAAAATGACATACCTTGGCATCTTCCTAACCAGAGAACTGAAAGACCTTTACAATGAGAATTACAAAACATTGCTCAGAGAAATTCAAGAAGACACAAACAAATGGCAAAATATTCCATGTTCATGAATAGGAAGAAACAACATTGTTAAGATGTCCATCCTACCAAAGGACATCTACAGGTTCAACACAATACCTATTACATTACCAACATCATTCTTCTCAGACCTGGAAATGACAATACAGAAATTCATATGGAAACATGAATGACCCCAGGTAACCAAAACAATCCTTAGCAAAAGAAACAAAACAGGAGCTATCACACTTCCAGACTTCAAACTTTAGTTTAAGGCTACAATAATCAAAACAGTCTGATATTGGTAAAAGAGCAGGCATACAGACCAATGGAACAGGGTAAAGATTCCAGAAGCAAAGCCTCAATTTCTCAACCAACTCATCTTTGACAAAGCCTCCAACAACAACCACTGGGGAGAGGAAAACCTATTTAGTAAATGGTGCTGGGAAAACTGGCTGATCACATGCAGAAGATTGAAATAGGATCCCTACCTATCACCATACACTAAAAGTAATCCTACTTGGTTCAAAGACCTAAACATAAAACCTCAAACTATAAGAATCTTAGAAAATGCAGGAGACACCCTTACAGAAATTGGAACTGGCTTCCAATTCCCATTCAAAACCATTAGTGCCTGTACCATAAGAAGATAAACAAGTGGGATCTCGCAAATGGATGAGCTTCTGCAAAGCAAAAGAAACCATCAAGAGAGCGGAAATACAGCTCACAGAATGGGTAAAAATATTTGCCAACTGTATATCTGACAAAGGCTAACATCTAGGCTCTACAAGGAACTCAAATGTGCCAAAAGGGAAAAAAAACAAACAACCCCATTAAAAAGTGGACAAAGACATGAATCATCACTTCTCAAAAGAAGATATAAGGGCAGTCAACAAACACATTGAAAGGTGCTCAGCCTCATTAATCATCAGAGAAATGTAAATCAAAACCACATTGAGATACCACCTAACCCCAGTAAGAATGACCATCATTAATAAAGCAAACAATAACAGATGCTGGTGAGGATGCGGAGAAAAAAGAATGCCTCTACACTGTTGGTGGGAATGCAAACTAGTGCAATCTTTTTGGAAGGCAGTGTGGTGATTTCTGAAAGAACTAGAAATCGACCCTTCACATGAACCAGCAATTCCACTATGTGGAATATACCCAGAAGAACTCAAATCAAGCTACAAAAAAGATACCTGCACACGCATTTTTTGTTGCAACTCTATTCACAATAGCAAAAACATGAAACCAACCATGCTGCCCATTGAAGCTGGACTGGATAAAAAAAGAATGGCATATATGCACAATGGAATATTATGCAGCCATAAAGAAGGACAAACATACGGACTTTGCAGCAACTTGGATGGATTTGGAGTCTATCATTCTCAGTGATCTATCAAAGAAACAAATAACAGAGTACCACATGTTCTCACTCATAAGCAGACCTTGAACAATTTTCATAAGAAGAAAGGGATTGGCAGTAGTGGGAAACTGCCAGGGGATGGAGGGGCACAGCTCATCAACAAGGGTACGTGCATAATGAACATTTGTATACCTAACCTTGAATTGTAGCCCCATCTTTAAAATATAAATGAATAAATAAATAAAACCAAAAATACTGGACAAAAACAATGAATGTCAGTTAGCTACAGGACAACTTAGCATGGAAATGCATGTATATATGCATATATATAAAATTGGAGTCTCCAAAGGAGAAGATAATAAAACAAAAAAAAAAAAACATATTTTAAAGAAAAATAGCTGAATGTTTTGCAGTTGACTAAAACTATAAGTCCACACATTCAAATAGCTCAATAACTTCAAATCAGGAAATTTTTTTTTAAAAAAAACCTATATGAAACACATAGTAATCAAATTGCTTGAAACCAGTTAAAAGAGGTTATTTTAATATCAGCTAATGCAAATGGACATATACAAGAACACAGGTGACAGCTAACTTTCTGTCAGAAGACAAGCCTGAAGACATGGACATGAGAGAAATATCTAAAAAATACTTGATGAAAAAAAACCAAACAAAATATGTCAATGTAGAACTCTATACCAGTGAAAATATATTCCCAAAATAAAAGTCAAATGAAGGTTTTCAGACACACAAAAATATATAAAATAATTCAGCATGTGTAGACCTTCAGTACAACAATTGCTAAGAGAACACTTTATGCAGAAGAAAAATGACAGCAGATGAAAATCTTGATCTACATAAGGGAATAAAGAACACTAGATATTGTAATTATGTGAATAGAAAAATGTTTTTCTTATGATTTATTTTAAAGAATTGTTGGCTGTTTAAAGCAAAATAATACTATAGGGTAGGTGTTAAACATATATAGAAATAATAAAACATACGAGAACAGTTGTAAACTGACAGGGAAGAGTAAGAATTATTGTACTGTAAGTTTCTTATATCATGAAATGGTGTATCATTTCAAGGCAGAATGTGATATATCACAGATATACATTGCAAAGTCTTACTTTCACCAAAAATACAACAAAGATTTATGCCTAATAAATCAACAAAAAGGTAAATGAAAATCATAAAAAGATGTTTACTTAATGGCAAAGAAGGCAGAAACAGAAGAAAAGATAACAAAAATGAATGGTGCATATAGAAATAAATTGCAAGATGGAAAACTTAAAAGCAACTGCATTGATAAATATAAAATATGTAAATAGTTGGAACACAATAAAGGCAGATATTGACAAATTAAATTAAAAAGCAAGAACAAATCATATTCTGCTTGTGAGAAATGCACTTAAAATGTAAAACAAACAAAACTGTTTTTTAAAATGGAGTAAGTGGTTTGATTAGTTATGGTAATATTAATAAAAAGAAAGATGAGTTGGTACATTAATATTGGAAAAGTAGATTTCAGAACAAAGAGAAAAATGTAATTTCACAATGATCACAATGATGAAGTGGTCAGTTAATCATGAAAATAATTATAAATATTTATGTACCTAAAAATAGAGCTTTAAAACACATGAAGCAAAAACTGATCAAATTGTTATTTAAAATACACAAATGAAGCCGGGCTCAGTGACTCAGCCTGTAATCCCGCGCCTTTGGGAGGCTGAGGTGAGTGGAATGCCTGAGCCCGCAGGTTTGAGACCCGCCTGGGCAGCGAGACCTCATCTCTACAATAAATCAAAAAATCAGCCGGGCATGGTAGCGCACGCCTGTAATTCTGGCTACTCGGAAGGCTGAGGAGGAAGGATCGCTGGAGCCCAGCAAGTCGAGGCTGAGGAGGCTGGGAGCGGCCACTGCACTCCAGTCTGGGCGACAGAGTGAGACTCCAACTCAAAAAAATAAAAAAAAAAATAAAATACACAAATGCACAATTATAAATGATGCTTTAAGCATTCTTCTTTTAATAACTGATCAAACAAAACTAGAAAAGTAATAAGTACTTGAATGAAATTATCAACCAGCTTTACTTAATTGTCACTTATAGAGCAATTCACCCAATACCAGAATAATACACTTTTGTTTTCTTTGAACACAGGACACTTACCAAGATAGACTGTATTCTATACTGGCATCAGATAACTTCAATCCATTGACAAAATCTGACCTAGTGCTTGTTTCCGTAAAGAAAGATTTTTGGAACTTAACCATGCCCATTCATTTACATATCTCTATGGCTGCTTTTGTGCTCTGAGCAGAGTTGAGTAGCATGCAGAGGTCATATGGCCCCAAAGACTAAAATATTTGCTACTTGAGTCTTTATAGGGAAAGTTTGTAGCCAGGTGCAGTGGCTTACACCTGTAATGTCGGCACTTTGGGAGGCTGCAGCAGAAGAATCACTTGAGGCCAGGCTTTAAAGCAGCCTGAGCAAAAAAGCAAATTTTTCATCACTATAATAATAATATTAATAATAATAATGTTTATAAAATAATTAGCCAAGCATGGGGGTCCACACCTATATTCCCAGCTACTCAAGAGACTGAAGCAGGAAGATCACTTGATCCCAAGAGTTTAAGGTTGCAGTGAGATGTGATCATACCAGTGTACTCTAATCTGGGAGACACAGTGAGACTAACTCTATTAAAGAAAAACAGAAAAGAAAAAAAAAGAAAAACCTTGCCAATCTTACTTCTAGACCATAAAAGAAATCTCAATAAATTTACAAGGATTTAAGTCACACAAAGTATGTTTTATGGGCTATGAATGAAATGCAATTTGACATCAATATTTTATTATCGATAATAAAATATTTATTATCGATAATAAAATATAATTAAAAATACTAGTGAACGATAACTGGAAAATGCTTCTAAAACATTTGCAAATTAAATAACATGCTGCTAAGTAACTTTATGATTCAAAAAAGCAATACAAAATATTTTATATTGAAACACAATATATCAAAATTTGTGGGCTACAGCTAAAACAGTACTTTGAAGAAAATTTACAACAATAAATGCCTATAGTAGAAAATAAGATATTTACCAGCTCAGAGGCATTTTTTATTCTTTGACAAAACTAGAAGCAAAAAAGCAAATTAAATCCAAAACTAGAAGAGGAAAATAAATACTAAAGACCAGAGTAGGAACAGATAGTTAGAAAAAAGAAAAATAATAAAGTCAAACAAGTCAAAACATGTGATTTTAGACAATCAATAATATTGATTAACTTATAGGCAGAATAAATACATAAGGGAGATACAAGATCAGGAATGGAGGAAGTATTGTAAATATGTATTTTACAGATACAAGGATAAGAGATGGATTTTTGTAGCTTTATATCTATTAATTTGACTATGTAGATAAATTGGAAAAAATATCTTGAAAACCACAAACTATCAAGGTTCATTCAAGAAACATGTACAGCTTAAATAGCCCTGTATCGTCTTTTAATTTATTTATTTATTTTTGAGTTGGAGTCTCACTCCGATGCCCAGGCTGGAGTGCAGTGGCATGCTCACGGCCACCACAACGTCGACCCGCTGGGCTCCAGTGATATTTCCGCCTCAGCCTTCCAAGTAGCCGGAACCATAGGCAAGCCTACCACGCCCAGCTCATTTTTGATTTAATGTAGAGATGAGATCTTGCCAAGTTGCCTGGGCTGGTCTTGAACTCGCAGACTCAGGCAATCCACTTGCCTCAGCCTCTCAAAGTGCTGGGATTACAGGTTGAGCCACCGAGCCCAGCCTAGCCCTGTATCTTCTAAGCAAATGAATGTCTACTTAAAATCTCTTCCACAAATAAAATCCCAGATTGAGATGATTTCACTGATGAATTCTACCAAACATCTAAGGAAGTATAATACCCATTCTATACAAAATTTTCCAAAAGTATAAACAGGAGTGACTATTTCCCAACTCATACTATAATACCAGCATTAACCTGATACCAAAACCAGGCAATTATAAGATAAGATCAATATCAGTTGTGTATACACACACACAAACATACACACACAATTAAGTTTTATCAAAATCAATTTAAGAACATATAAGGATAATGCATCATGACCAAGTGGGGTTCAACCCAGCAATACAAGATTGGTTTAACATTTTAAAATTAATCAATGCTATTTTTGATATCAAAAGAGTAAAACAAATGCATATGAAAAACTTATAGTATATATCATATTTAATAATGATATGTGAAGAGTTTTCCTTTTAGATTAGAAACAATGCAAGAATTTTATTTTTAAAATTTCTATTCAACATTGTACATGAGGTTCTAAACCATGCAATGAGAACAGAAAAAAAAGTTATCTGGTTTGGAAGGAAAGAAGCGAACACGTATCACGACAACATGATTCTCTATCTAGAAACAGCACTGTAGTCAGCCAAATCTTCTAGAACTAATATGTGAGTTTAGCAAGATTGAAGAAAGCAAGATCAATACACACAAAAAATTGTACTTCTGTATACTAACAACAACCAGGAACTTAAATTTTAAGATAGTAATTTGACAAGAGCATTAAAATATGAAATTGTTATGAATCTTTAAAAAATATGGTTAAAGTGTCTCAACATAAATTTTCACATATGCAGTCAACTGGCTTTTTATAGAAGCACAAAGAAAATTTAGCGAAATTTTTTCAGTGAAAATGTTCTAGAAACATTGAATATCCATATTAAAAAAAAAAAACTTCAATTCAAACTCTCTTTTATCTATCACCTGTCTATCTATCTATCTATCTAAAAGCAAGAAAAAAAAAATAAAACAAAAAAAAAACTTGTAGGAGAGTGCATAGGAGAAAATCATTGTAATCTTGGGCTAGGAAAGATTTCTTAGATATGACTTCAAAGCAATGGTTCATATAAGAAAAACATGATACATTCAACTTTATCACAATTAGGAATTTCTGCTTTTTTGAAAAACATTGCTCAAGAGAATAAAAAGACAAACATTTTATGTAGAAATAAAATGTTTTTCAATTCCCTAACTTATACGAGACTTGTATTCAAAATATTTTAAAATACTAAATAAATTAATAACAAAAAATAAAACAACACAATGAAGAAATTGTTAGAATATTTGATTAGGCATTTCACCAAAGACATATACATGAATAGCAAATAAAAACATGAAAAAATGCTCAGGATCATTAGACATTAGAAAAGTATAAATTAAAAACAGTGAAATGCCACAGCATACCTATTATCTAAAATTCAAAAGTCTGGCCATCCCAATTGTTGATAAGGTTATATAGCAAATGGAACTCCATATTTGGATAGTGGGAGTGTAAAATTGTAAAAACATTACCAAACTAGCTTGGCAATTTTGAAAATAATTTAACTTCTATCTGCCTGGTGATTTAGTCATTCTATTCCTAGCATTTATGAAAAAGAAACAAAAATATATGCAAATACAAAAATGTGCACATGAATGCTTATAGTATATTTATTTATGGAAAGACTTACCCTAGAATTTAAATGTTCATCAACGGGTCATGGATAAACTGGCATAGTTATACAATGGAATACTACTCAGCAATGAAAAGGAGTTAGTTCTTGATACATGAAGCAATATAGGTGAATCTCAAGATAAAATGCTGAGAAAAACCAGAAAACTTCTCTAAAGATTATATGCTATATTAGTCCATTTGCTTACAATTCTAAAAAGGATAAACTGATTTACAGTGACAGAAAAGCAGATCAGTTGTTTCCTAGGAATTGGGGCAAGATATGAAGTGGCAAGAGGGAAGAATTACACAGCGATCTAAGGATATTTTTGGAGGTGATGGATATTAGTTATCTTAACTGTAGTGACGGTTTCACAGATATATGTCAAAACTTGTCAAATCTTATATTTTAAATATGGGAAGTTTATCATATGTCAATTATAATTCAATAAAGCTGTTGAAATATAAATGGACCATATATGTACAGGACAATTTCCAGATACTTTTTCTGTTTCAATGATCTATTTGTCTGTTCTCATGAAATACTATACTCTCTTAATCAATGCAGTATTATACTTAATTGTAGCATAAGATAGTCTTCCAAACTGGTTATCCTTTTTAAATGTTTTTGAGATCCCGAGTTTTTTTTTGGTATTTTTTTTAGGTTCTTTGCATTTCTATATAAATTTAGAATCAGTAACTAAACTCAGAAATATATGTTGGGATTTTTACTGAGTTGACAGGCCAATTTTGGAAGAATTATTATCCATGCAATATTGAGTCTTCAAAACCAAGAACATGGCATATCTTTTTAGATCTCAACATTTTTTTTCTTTAGGTCTTCTTTAGCAATGCTTTGCAGTTTTTATTGTTTAAACATTTTTTGTATAAATTTATATATATATATTTCAAGATGCTTTGTATTTTTTTATTTTTTGAAAGCAGGATTTATTGAAAGGACAGAAAATCTCCCAGAGTGGGAGGGGACCTGTAAGTTTTACTTAATTTTTTTTTCAGGGAGAAAAGTGAATTTATTTCTACAACCAGGTTACAGGGAAATGGGTCAGCATTATCAAAAAACCCACTCATAGGCAGTGCAACTTACAATTTATACTCAATAGCCTCAACAGAATTAACAAGATCTCCTAATCCTCCTTCACACCCCACCCAAGAGATTGAATTAACAAGGCCTACAGGCAGTTTCAGCATAACCCAAGATCTAATTAAGTCGATAGTTTCTTAAGGGGAGATGGGAAGTTACAACAATCAAAGGAGTTACCTTGGTACATTTAGATAAACAACTTTGAATGAAACATGAGAAATATAATAAACCCCCATAGCCAGAGACTTGTACTGTAACACTCTCCATGGTCAGTTGTACCCATGATTGCCAAGGGATTGCTAGTCCTTTCTGTTTGAACATTTGAACAGCATCTTCTCTCTGTTTTCTTGCATCATGTACAATTTTGGCCATAAACTCAAGGGCTTTAATCATACAAGGTATACAATATTTAAATAATACATAAAATAATAATCCACATATTAAAGCAGTTATTATTAATTTTCTTATGCCAGAAAAGATACTCAAGCCAGAGGGAATCCACAGAAATAAGTTAGAAAACGAGTCCAAAGTTCCACCGAAGACCCCATATAAAAAGGGAGTCTGATGGTCCAGGGTTTTCTGTAACCAAGTGGTTTACCATCTAATCAGGAGTGACTCCTCAAGCCATTAGTTAGAAATTTGAGTAAGAGAAAAGGGCTAGATTTAGTCCTCACTCCCTTTCTATTGGCCAAAACATTATTCCTTAGAATGCCCATGAGGGCCAATAAACAGCAGGAGGTCCCACATAGTTCGGTAGGCTCATTGCTAGGGTTGTATATTTCATTTATCTGGTGAGGTGCTATAGAGTTAGGAAGCATATTCCTAGAATTGTCCATTTTGTGACAATAATCTCCACAGCAATGAGGTGGGATTATGGGGTAACGGCATGATTTGACCTGGTTTTATAGCCAATTGTTTAAAAGTGAGAGGGAATCAGGTCTAGAGTTCAGTCTGAACAAATATCCTGGATCAGATCTATATCACAAGCTATCATGATCTGGGCCCTTGATTTTGTCCTTTTCCTTTTCTTATATCTGGCACAGCATTTACAAGATGTATGTACAACTCTGAATTAATTTCTTCTTTCAAAATTAACCCTTACAACCTCACACGTCCATCTCTTCCACAATATGCCTGGGCCTAGAGAGATTGAATAATTTAAAGTTTTGGCTCTCTGTCTCATAAAGACAGTTCATTTGCTTTTCATCTTCTTCTGGGCCTGGAGATGAGGCCCTGACTCGTGTGATTTAGCAAAATCGCTGTCTTTTTTTTTTTGTCCCAGGAGCCAAAGCCCTGTAAACATGAGCACATCTGCTTCTAGTCTCCATTTTCTCCTAGTCAATCACAAATGGATGTTGGCCATCATTGACAGAGACATACCTCTGAGAACCCCCAGAGTGAAAAGGACTCTGGCAGCTACAGGGAGTTTCCATGCGACAGCTCTGCTAAAACTGGCCAGTGCGAGCAGTGATATCCCCCCAGAGTCACCAGATTTGTTTCCAGCAAATGGATCTGGCTGCTTCCTCATGGTTAGTTGTAGATGAGAGGCAGAAATGGGAAGAAAAGTGAGTTTATTTCTGCAACCAGTTTACAGGGAGATGGGTTGGCATCATTATAAAAAAAAACCCACCACTTTGTAGTTTTTTGAACTTCACAAGTTGCATTGACTTTAACATTTTATTTTTCAACTGTTTGTTACAAGCATAATCAGATTTTTGTAGCAATTCTTATGGGTTAGATTGTGCTCTCCCAAAACAGTTATGTTGAAATCCTAACCCTCATAACTCAAAATGTGATCTTATTTAGAAATAGAGTCTTTACAGAGGTAAACAAGTCAAAATGAGGTCATTAGGGTGGGCTCTACTCCAGTGTGACCTGTGTCCTTATAGTAAAAAGAAATTTGGATGAAAAAGAGCTGTGAATAGAGGAAAGATATACAAGGAGAAAACCATACGAAGACAAAGAATTGGGATGATGAACTCATAGGCCAAAGGAGGCCAAAGATTGCCAGCAAACCACCAGAATTTAGGAAGAGACAGGAAAGGATTCTGCCACATATCTCAAAGACAGCATGACTCTGCAGACATCTTGATTTGGTACTTTTAGCCTCCCAAACAGAGAGAGCCACCAGTTTGTGCTTCTTGGTTACGATGGAAAAATGAGAAAACCTAGGAAACCAATACAATGACTACAAACTCTCATTCCCCACCCCACACATTTTGCCAGAAATATGACGCCTTTTAGGAAAATTCTAAATAATTTAAATATTCCTATCTGTATCCTTATATCTCTCAGGTAGCTTCTTTGGCCTCTGTGATCCACTTAACAGATTTATTTATTTATTTATTACTTTAATTAGAGTCATTGCCTTGTTTGCAAATAAAATCCCTGAGTGATAAACATTATTTTCAACATTTAGAACTGTGGGGATAATGATTTTGAGGTGTTTTTTTTTTAAAAAAGAATAATTAACTCTATATTATGAAGAAGGTAAATGTTTTGGAATAGATATTAAATCATTCTAAATATCAGTATTTTGATGATAATATATTACATCAATTTCATTGCCCATCAACAGTAGCAATTTTGTGAGAAATCATTGATATGTATTAATATATTTGTGTTTATATGCTGATTTATATTTGTCAAAACTCTTGCTAAGGAATGCTTATTCTAATAAACTTAATTCCCTTTAAATATTTAACTATAAAACTACTACTACTGCCAAACACATCAAGACATTTTGTGTCCCTTTTTTTGTCAATAAATTTAGAGCACAATAGTGAAAGTAGTATATGAACTTGGAGCCAAAGACTGAGGGTTAGAATTCTAGATCTCTCCCAAGTTCACACCTTAAGTTGCAGGCTTGTTTCATTTTTTGATAAAATGGCATTAGCAATGACATTCATTTTGCCTTTTTGATAGAATTCTTATGGAGATTAAAATATTAATACATGATAACATTAGATAAATTTATGATATTAAAATTTGGCTATCATTTTTATACTGAAATTATTTTCCTCTTGATGAAGTAAATATTAAGATATTTGGGTCATCTAAGATACCTCAGTTAACAATGACAGAACATTAGCTGCAGTGGTATCGGAGATTAACCTGAAAATACATTTAACTCAAGAGCAGAACTGAGTAGCTCACTTGATGCAATTCCAAAGATGATTAAAACATGTTTTCTCCTTGTTGCAGAAGCTCAGGCTTGTATTCAAGTGAGATTAATTCATGACTGTGTTTTGTGTGAGCTAGTATAATGACTATGAAGACTATATCCGAGGGGACCTGAGGAGCTTCAAATAAGAGATCCTCCCCATAAGAAAAAGATCATAACGTTACTACGTTTTATTATTGCTTCTTCTAGCTTTCATTGTACTCAAGTCTGAGTTATAAGAAGAATGAGGTTGATTTTAAAAGGTGTGAATAAACATAAGATTACTAACTAACTAACAAAAACTCTAGAACATGTTGAAGAGCAGTGCTACATCCATAAACTTCCCAAAAAACTAAAACAGAAGATGAAGGAAAATATGACCTGTTTGGTATTTCCTCTTTTGAGAATTCCAGTGCCATTTTGGTGACATCAACAAAGTTGCAGGTTTCATCTTCTAGTAGAGGTTTCAGGACCAATGAAATAGTGGCTGCACTTGAAAGGGGAAGTATAGTGCCAACAGAAGCATAGCAAAATCTTCTTTGCCAGACTTTAATTGTGATAATAGCACCTAACATGGGACCTACTCTTAACAAATTTTTAACTGCACAATATTTTTTATTGTATAGGCACAATGTTGTTTAGTGGATCTCTACAATGTATTCACCTTCCGTAACTGAAACTTTAGGCTTATTAATTAGCAACTCCTCATTTCCTCTGGCTCCATCGTTGGCAACCACCATTCTACATTCTGTTTCTATGAGTCTGACTACTTTAGATATTTCATATAAGTGGAATCATGCAGAATTTATTATTTTATGATGACTTTATTTCACTGAGTATAGTGTCCTCAAGATTCATTTATTTTATTTGTATGCTGCAGATTCCTTCTTCTTAAGCCTAAATAATAGACTACTACCTATATATCACATTTTTTTCCTCCATTCATGCAATGATGGACACATAAGTTGTTTCTGCATCTCGGCTCCTGTAAATAGTGCTTCAGTAAACATGAGAGTGCTAATATTTCTTTAATATTCTGATTTTAATTCTTTTGGATAAATATAGAAAGGTGAGGTTGCTGAATCACATGGTAGTTCTATTTCTACATTTTTGAGGAAATTCTGTACATTTTCCCATAGTACTGCACTAGTTTGCATTTCCACAAACAGGGTATAACAGCTCCAATTTCTTCACATTCTCATCCACTCTTGTCCTTTTTTTTTATAATAACCATCTTAACAAGTGTGAGGTGATATCTCATTGTGGTTTTGATTTGCATTTTTCTGATGATTTGTGACATTGAGTCTGTTTTCATACATTTTTTGGCCATTTAAAGATCTTTGGAGAAATGTCGATCAAAGTCTTTAGCCCATTTAAAAATTAGATTATTAGATTTTTTGTTATTAAATTGTAAGACTTTCTTATGCATGTTAAAAATTAATCTTTTATCAAAAACATGGTTTACAAATATTTTCCCAATCTGTATGCTGTCTTTTCATTTTATTAATAGTTTTCTTTGCAGAAACTTTCTAGCATGATGTAGTCCTACTTATTTATTTTTATTTGTGTTGCCTGTGCTTTGTGTCCATGAAATTATTACCCAGATCAATATGAAGGTTTTCTAATATGTTTTCTTTTAGGAGTTTAATCATTGTAGGTCTTATGTTTAAGTTTTTAATCCATTTTAGTGGATTTTTGTGTATGGTGTTAGGTAAGGGTCCAATGTCATTATTTTCACGTGCAGCTCTAGTTTTTTCAACACCATTTGTTAAAGAGACTATCCTTTATTGTGTATTTTTGGCACCCTTGTTTAAGATTAGTTGACCACAAAAGGACATATTTATTTCTGAGTTCTCTAATCTGTTTCATTTAGCTATTTGTCTGTCTTTATGCTTGTATTATAGTTTTAAATTTATCATAACTTTGTAATTCATTTTGAAATCAGTGAGTGTGATACTCCTAGATTTATTCTTCTTTAGCAAGCTTGATTTTGCTATTCAGAATCACCTGCGATCCTTTTTGATTCTCTAAAAAATGTCATTGGAATTTTTATAGGGATTGAGTTGAGTCTATAGGTTACTTTGGGTGATATGAACATTTAAAAAATGTCAAATTCAATCTATGGACATAGGATATCTCCCCATTTGTGTTTTCAATTTTTTTATGAATATTTTGCTACTTTTCAGTGTATACATTGTTACCTTTTAATTAAGTTTACTCTTAAGCATTTTCTTATATTTAGTGTTATTGTAAATGAAGTTATTTTGCTAATTTATTTTTCAGATAATCCATTGTTAGTATATAAAAATGCAAGAAATTTCTATACATTGGTTTTGTATCCTGCAATCCAGGATACAAATTTTTGGTAGCGTCTTTAGGGTTTTCTATATATAAAATGTTATCTGCAAGCTGGGACAATTTTACTTGTTCCCTTCCAGTTTGGATACTGTTTATTTATCTTATGTAGATAATTGCTCTGACTTAGACTACTATGGGTATTCTTGCCCTGTACCAAATGTTAGAGAAAAAGTTTCTAATTTTTCACAATTGAGTATAACATAACCTATAGGCTTACCCCATGTGACCCCTGGTTTTGGTTCCTATTTATTTTTAAATTGTATAATTTTGATCATCAATTTTTTGTTGATAAATAATGTTTGTACATATTTATGGGATACTTGTGATGCTTTGATACATGCATAGTATGTGTAATAATTAGTCAGGATATTTAGGATATTCATCATCTTGAGCATGTGTCATTTCTTTTTACTGGGAACATTTCAAATCCTCTCTTCTAGCTATTTTGAAATATACATTCATTGTAGTTAAGTACAGTTACTCTACTGTGCTATCAAACATTAGAGCTTATTCCTTCTATCTAATGGCATGTTTGCACCTATTAACCTACCTCTCTTCATGTCCCTTCTCCCCACACATCCACCTTACACACTCTTTCCAGTCTTTGGTAACTAACTCATTTCACTCTCTACCTCCAAGAGATCAATTATTTAGCTCTCACATATGAGTAAGAACAGGTGATATTTGTCTTTCTGCACCTGGCATATTTCACTTGATATGGTGGCCCCCAGTTTCATCCATGTTGCTGCAAACGACAAGATTTTATTCTTTTTAATGGCCAAATAGTATATAGAAACATTTTTCTCTTTGTAGTTTATCAAGTTTTTTTAATCATAAAAAGGTGTTGAGTTTTGTCTAATGCTCTTTCTGCATCTATTGAGATAATCATGTGATATTTGTCCTTTATTCTGTTAATGTAGTGGTATATGCACTAATTGACTTATGAATTTGCATCATACCTATGTCTTAGGGCTAAATCTCATTTGAACATAGAGTATGACACCTTTAATGTTTTATTTTGCTAATATTTTGTTGAAGATGTTTGCATCTGTATATATCAGAGATACTGGTCTGTAATTTTCCTTATTATATGTCTGGCTTGATATCAGGGGAATGCTGGTCTCATAAAATGAATTTGTTAGTGTTCACTCTTCTTCAAATTTTTGGAACTTTTTGAGAGAGATAAGTATTCTTTGTTAATTTTTAATGTGGTAGAATTACCTGTGACACTATATGTCCCTGTGGCATTATTGCCACTGTGACTCCATTTTCCATTCTTGGAAGCCTGGAGACTATCAGATTACAAACTGAAAACATGTAGATATATGGGGAAAGAGCATAGTAGAGCAGTCTCAATGATTAGGTTCTAGATATGTAGCATTTTATTTGAAGAATAAGTTTATGAAAATGTCTTCATCCTTCCTAAGAAGAACCCACTATATGCTGGACCCAGTTTGCAGGAGTTCACCAGAATCCTTGTATGCGTCTCTTCCCAAATTGCCTTTCAGTGTCTTCATGTTACTAGTTTGAAATCAGCCATGATGGGAACATTTACACCATGGAAATTGGTAAATGCTTCACAATAGGGTTTTTTTTTTCTTTTGAAAAACCAGTCATTAAACATTTACCAGTGTGACATTTGGAGAACTAAATGTCCCAAACACTATGTATTATGAGTATCGAGACTTAAAAGATAAAGTATCTGGTTCTCAGACAGACAGACTCTGGGATGAAAATTTGCATGTAGAAAGTTGTATTAATCATGTAATTTATTTTTCGTATTTTGATGATACAACTGGTGCAAACCAATCAATTCGGAATGCAAACCAATCATTTCAGAATCTACAATCCCAGTTACCTTCTCTGATTACCCAATGGCCAGGTACCAAACAACTAGGGACAGACTTTATACCCCAGAACCCACTGATATTATTCAAATTAACCAGTCTTAAGCCTACTTACCCTGTTTTGCATTTGTTTCTTCTCTCTTGGTAATTACAATAAAGTTTCTGGCTCACAGTTCCTTCCTCACCCTTTGCATCCTCACTGACTTCAGTGTTTCCCCATATAGCTCTCCATGGCATAGCATGTACCCTCCTCTTGGGAACTGTGAGTAACAAACTATTCTTTCAGTGACAATTGTCTTCTGATCAATGACTTTCCCAAAGCTAAATAATAACAGTAAAACTTGTATTAAAATAAAGTATGATTGTGTAATGCTCTCAAGACCAACATATTTCAGGATGAGAGAGAAATAGGGTTTTCTGAAAAGAGATAATTTACCTATGATTTCATCCCCCCAAAAAAGACCTCTGCTGATCCCACAGAGATGTGATGGCTCTTACAAGTGGTTCCTTTAAGTTAAGGGAAACCTTTCATAATCCTGTATTGATTAGGACAGGGTATGTCCAGACCCTAAAGAGGAGACTTGACCTTGTACCTGGAAGATCTCTTTTGCTGAGGACATTAACCAGAGAGAGATTCTGTTAAGTACTGTGAGCCACCAGTATTCTCAGCAACTGGTGAATGGATGTCAGTTCTGAGAAAGGGCTGTAGAGGTACACATTTGCAATACTATATTATAGGAAGATAAAATCACTAGCCAAATGCTGTCTACCTTATAAGATTGATGAGCTTTCTGAAGAAGTCAACATCACAGAAAAGAATAAATGCTGTAGTTGAAAATATGCTAAAACTTTATACCAATTGCAGAGTCAGATATGTTCCTTCAGTGCTGGCAGAAAAATAAATGTAAGTCCTTTACAACTTTTCAAAACCTAACACACAGTAAGGATTTATCAACTAGACCATGAAAAAAACTGACTGTCTTTGACAAAAAAATTAAAAATAAAAATTGGTGCAACTGAAGTCTAAATTTAAAAAACTTCAGGAAATTTAGAAATAAAAGTTTGTTGGATCTCAATATTTCTCTCTCCTTCCTCCTCCCTGCTTTTTTGTGGCTCTACAATTTCATAACATTTTGAAGATTGGTGACTGGTAAACAGAATAGGCCTTAATTTAAAGGCTGCTAAATTTTAGGAAATGTTGACAAAGACTGATTACAGTCCTTATCTCCAACAATAGTGAGCGTGTGTCATGTAGCCAGTGGTGGAATCAGTGTGAGTCTGGGAAATTTTTTTGGTAATTCTTAGCTGTTTTCTTTCCAGCCTTTAGAGAATAAAGACGGCTCTCCAGCATTTAGAGAATACACACTTACTATTTCTTCATTATTCTAATAAGCAATAACAAAAAAAATGTAAATAAAGATATTGTGGTGGACCCAAAAAGACTTGTGAGTTATTTGAAACCCATAAGAATAATGTCAAATAAGTGGGAAACTAACAAAAAGAATGAGTTTCATTCAAATAAAGCTGGAAAACATATATAAAAGTAAACATTAATTTTAAAATTAAAAAAAGTAAAAAATTTTCAGAGCTTTAATGAAAATTCAAAGCAACAACTGCAGAAGTGCAGAGGAAATTTAGTCAAGGGGGCAGAAAAAGAAAATACTACACTTTTCGTGAAAAGTTAAATATGTGGAATTTTCTCTAAGGACACATCTTTAGGATATGTCTGAGCACAATTGTCTGAGTTGCTCCTTAATGCTTTCTCTG
Source organism: Carlito syrichta (assembly GCF_000164805.1). Lineage (NCBI taxonomy): Eukaryota > Metazoa > Chordata > Mammalia > Primates > Tarsiidae > Carlito > Carlito syrichta. The sequence goes on along the minus strand of NW_007256137.1, from coordinate 94,073 downwards.
TGTTCTATTTCAAATATCTATGTGGCTGTAAGATCTTTTTACTAGTTTCTGTACAATCCAGCACATATTTATTGGTCTGGTTCTATCTTAGGGGCAGTGGAAGATACAACAGTGACTATTAACACTAGCTAACATATTTTGAACATTTGCTATGGACTAGACTCTATATATATCTCTGTAAACCCTCACAGCAGCCCTTTGGTGGTAGTTTGTTATTATTTTCATTTATGTGCAAAAAAACCTGGAACTTCAGAATAGTAAGTAACTTGTCCAGGGGTATGAGCATGTAAGATAGATAGAACAGACCAGACCCACAGTCAGTTTGATTGCAGAGTTTGAATGTTAAGTCATTCTATTCTATATTGTCTAGTTTATAGGGAGAGATTTATTATTTCAAGCAGTACTCTAGAAAATAGAAAAAAGTGATTGCAACCTTGAAGAATTAGTTAGAATTAGGTCATTAAAACAGTAGTTGTAGTAGTTGTGGAGGAGGAAGAGTTTGCATAAAGACAACTTCAGAATATGGTAGGACATCTTTGGAAACATAAGTGGGTTTTGTGTCAGGAAATAGGTGGTAAGGTTGGGACAAGATTATAAGGGCTCTATAATTTTCTCCATATAAAAATAAATACAGGCGGCTGGGCTTGGTGGCTTGGCCTGTCATCCCAGCACTTCGGGAGGCCGAGGCAAGTGGATTGCCTGAGCCTGAGGTTCAAGACCAGTCTGGGCAACTTGGCGAGACCTAGTCTCTACAATAAGAAATAAATCAAAAATTAGCCAGGCTTGGTAGTGTGCACCTGTAGTTCCAGCTACTTGGAAGGCAGAGGCAGAAGGACCGTCGGAACCCAGCGGGTTGATGCTAGGGTGACCGTGAGTATGCCACGGCACTCCAGCCTGAGCGACAGAGTGAGAATCCAACATTTAAAAAAAAAGAAAAGAAAAAGAATAAATACAGGGCAACCCCCTTGGGTCCCCTCCCACTGTGGGAGCTTTTCTGTCCTCTCAATAAATACTGCTTTCATGAAAAGAAGGAAGGAAGGAAGGAGAGAGAGAGAAAGAGAGAGAAAGAAAGAAAACAAATAGAGCACCTATTCTGAACAAGCGAAACATTTGCATTTGATGTTTAGAGGGGTGACTGCATTGTCATTGTGAAGGCTGAAGGTAATATGTCAATGGAGACTCCATATGAAGAAAGACCATAACACAGGTGTGAAGGTAAACAAAGCTTGTAGAAGCCAGTCCTGTTGTATAGGCCCTACTTGTTCATATGAGCTGAACTGGTGAGCTCAGAAGTGACCAGAAAGCACAATGTGAACGTATATTAATGTGAATGGATGTGACAACCATTTATATAAATACAATGACCATTATATTGTTCTCCTGGCATCACTTGAGAACAGAATCATGGCTTCTTCTTGTATGTCTCTCTTGGTGGGGTGTTCCATATGCAGGCTAAAAGCCTGTAGAAGTTTCATGTGCAACATTCCCTAAAGTGCTAGACTTCAAGGACAACTTGTTACAGATAAGATAATTCAAATATTGTAATGGTGGCAGTTGTACTTCACAATGAAAGTCCACATTGTACTCCACAGGTCTGCTCCTCTCAAGGTCTGGTACCCAGTGAATGGTCAGTGGATGTTTGCTGATTTTCTGGCCATCCATGAAGACATATCCACTTTCCCCTTTTCTCTGTATTTTAAATACCAGAGAAAAACCATTGTTTGCAGTTCTTAAAAATGGTCCTAGGAGAAGAGGTGACAGAGAAGGAATGAGGATTAGATCAGTTATTGCTGTAGAGGCTGTTGATTCTTTCTTTTTTTTTTTTTTTTGAGTCGGAGTCTCACTCTGTCACCCAGACTGGAGTGCAGTGACCAACCTGCTGGGCTCTGGTGATCCTTCCGCCTCAGCCTCCCGAGTAGCCGGAATTACAGGCGCGTGCTACCACGCCCGGCTGATTTTTTGATTTATTGTAGAGATGAGGTCTGGAA
>NW_007256137.1:72068-91683 GCF_000164805.1 Carlito syrichta | reverse complement strand
GTATAATCTCTCTCTCTCTCTCTCTCTCTCTCTCTCTCACACACACACACACACACACACACACACACATAATTTCTGTCTCTGACAAACAGTTAAAATGTTAACATTTGTTCTCAGAAAACTACTAACTACTCAGAAAACAAGGAGCTTTAGGGAGAGGAGGTGGACTTTGGTTCCTTCTCCAGCACTTTTTCCCCCTTCCCTGCCAATAGTATTATTTTTTCAGTTGCCCACTTTTTTTTTTTTCTATTCTCAGCCATGTTGTTTCAATGATATTGATGTCACCTTTGAAGGCATTTATCCTAAGTGTTTTCCTGGTCACAGTAATTGTTTAATGAATGAGTGTATAACACCCACCCACCCCCCAAAAATGATAACCAAAGAAACACTGACTGAGAATTCTACAAAAGAAGTTTCTTCTTTCTGTATTTTCTTTAGAGTTTAGTGGAAAGATGATAGGAGGTTTAAAACTACTACAGTCCTTTTCCTACCACAAGAATAAAGTCAATTTAAAGGAAATTTAGTCGAGAAATGGTAAAGTTTGAGTTCAGAATCAAGCTGTACTTGAAGCTAGCTTGTAGGTTTTTCAATTAAGTAAGCCAATACTTTTTTTAAAAGCTGGTTGATTATTCTGTAACTTAGCACAAGAAGTGACAGTGGTAGACCCCAGCCAGGTTTACCACATTCAGCCCTTTCCTGCTCTCATAGAGAACTGACTGTATCTGTTTATGTTCTGTTGCAATGTAACTGGACTTGTGTGATGCTCTATAACATGTACATGTCAAAATGTTACCAACAATCTCGATGTTACAGCTTATCAAGATAAGGTGAAAGGGAGGTTTTTGAATTAGGTAATGAAGACTTAATTTTAGGTTGGTGTGACTGTGGGTATTAGAGATTGGTAAGTTCCTCTTAGCCCTTCCTCTGACCTGGCAAGCCTTCGCCTGAGACAGGATACCTGTAAAAACTCCAAACATCTTGTTTGCTAGTTGCCGTGGTAATGTATGTTATGCTCTGGTGAGATTGCATCTTCTTCAGTTATCAAAATATACTATAACTTTTTGCTTGATTTCTGTGTTAGATGCATAATTTTTGCCAAGACCTGAAACCAGGCACCCATGAGACTTATTCAAGTGATTCAGGATAGATAGGTCTAACATGAAAACTGAGTTCTAATCTCTTCAAAGCAGGGAGGACATTGAGAAAAAAGATGGTTATGCTTTTGAACACTAGCCTATCTATGGGCCCTAAATAGACCCACTGGTCATCAATACTTTTACTTTTTATTTAACTATGACACCTTAAGATCAACTCAGGATACAAATAAATGGAACCGCTATACAGGGTAATTCCCCATGGAGAATTGACTCAACCGTTCTGTTTCTAATATGAGTCCTTTGGCATCACATAGATGTGAATTCCCTACCCAGCTAACTCCACTTTCCTATGTTCACAAGTGATAGGAAAGGGAGATTTGAGATATTTTCACACTGATTCCTCTTAAGGCAATTTTCTTTCTGTAATGTGTTCCATCGTTAGCTTCCATGAGTCCCCTAATATCTAATCATTGTTCATTTCAACTTCTTGCTCTTCTTGGGCCTCTGCCTCCTCTTGGTTTTAGAGCTCACTGGGCTTGTCCTACCTTTATGTTACTTACATTTCCTGGAGTATTTCTTACTTCCTACACTTTGTTAAATCTTTCTCATTCTTTGGGTCTCATTTAAAATGACACTTCCTCAGTTAGATCCAGTATCTTTATTATAATCAATCATTGCATCCAGTAATTTTCATTCAGAGGTCATATTGTGTTTTTGTTTATCTATATACACATAGACACAATTGTTTAATGCCTTGCATATTGCACTAAACTTTAGGCTTATATTTTTCTATTGTGCAATTGTTTACTGCCATATCTGTAGTGCCTACCACAGTGCTGGGTATTTAGTAGATGTTCAGTAAATAGTTTGTTATTCAAGCAAATGATTATACACTCTCCATTCTGTCCTCTAGGAGAAGGCTATATTAAGAACCATGTGAATATGAACCAGTGTTTCAATAGTAATTGAGTGCATTTTTCCCCCCACAGGCACTCTGAGCTCACACAGCAGCATCACTTATATTTTTCCCACTGCATTCTGATTATCAGATCCACAGAGCTCTGAAAGGAGTGACTTAGGGTGCAATGGGAGGACTTATGAGCCCACGACCCCATCTCTTGACAGTTCTGTTGTTGCTTTCTGAACCTGAGTCAGATGCTCAAGGTGAATTAATGATTCTCTTTCTATCCAAGCACTTTTGGGAAAGAACAGTTGCAAAACCTGATGAGTCCAGGAAGATCCAAATGATCCTAGATACTGTTGTTGACTTGTCAGGCCCCATAGCAGAACTACTTCATTGTTGGTGGTTCTGGCATTTGGCTCCCTGGGCACAGTCTCTGAGGAGGCATTATCTGAAATAGTCCTTTAAAAATATATTATGTTAAATGCAACTTGCTTTCTTCATTCCTTCTTCTCCGTTCCTTGCATTTGTAAGTAAACCCAGTTAGACTTTGGCCTACACAGCCTTCAGTGTTCTGGTCAAATAACAACCTGCTGCATGAGAATAACTCTCAAATACTGTTACTGCCTGATGTGTGAGAACAGAAATAGCCCCTTCCCTCTTTTTTCCCCCTGGAGCAGTCAATCATCCACTTGTCTCACAGACCATCCACTTAGAGTTGGTGTTTCATGATTTAACAGGCAAAATGTTTCTTTGATAGACAATTTCTAATCTTTCTTCCTGCATTCCATTGGCGACTCACCTTTTTTTTATTATCTAAAGACCACCTGAATAAATTTCTTAGGAAAGATGTTTTATGATTTCACATTGTGGGCATTTCCCTTAATTACTTATTTCCGGGAAGGTATAGTTTTATAAATAAAACAACTATATTGAACTGGAACAAAAACTGTTTATTGAGTTACAGTTGACCAAACCAAATAACCTGTTGTTTTAGAAAGAAATAGTAGCTGTTCTCACTTTTTCGTCTTTTAAGTTTTATAATATCAGTTAGGTGAAATTTGATTTTAGATTAAAAGAATGGCTTAAATAGATTTGTCCTTAAGTCTTAGATTTTTTAAAAAAATTTTACTATATCCACTGACTTTAAGGAAAATTAATTGTAACAGTTTGGCATGGAGGGGATTTTAATTTTGCTTTTCAAATAAATTATTCATACAGCTTAAAGGAGGCTAGGGAAGATTTATATGAGTATACCTAATAGGCAGGCACAGCAAAATGTATTTTGCTGTTTGCCTAATCTTCTGGTTTTATGTTAAAACCCCTAATTTAATTTTTCCATTAATATCTAAAGCTTGACTGTGCACAAAATGACACAATATTAAGGGTGGCTTTTATGGCATTTAAATTCCATTTCCCTTCCTCTTTTACCCATTCATGTTAAGGGAAATATTTTCAAATTAAGCATATGTTTAGGCCTACATGAGAAAGGAGACCAAAACCAAAGCAGTGTTGCTTGCTACAAAGGGTCGCATATTCTGTTAGCAAACCACAATTTCTCTTCACAGCTTTTGAGGTGAGAGAATTAAAACTTGCAAAGGAAATTGTCAGCATATTTACCAAAGAGTGCTTTCAATTTATTACATTTGTGCTAGGATCTCCTTTTACACTAAGTCAAATCTCATTCTCTGAACTCAAAAATCTTTGTGCGAAGTTTATTAATTTTAATTAAATGGAAATCTTTCTTTTTACTCTAACAAGAAGATGAGGATTAGCCTCAATAGCTTTCATTAAATAAATAGAGCAAATTAAAATTTATAATACATTTTCAGATAGATCTAAAATGGTCTCATCAAAAGCCTATTAGTTGATAGAAAGGGAAGTATCTCAGTGGATTGTGGTAAAAGATGCATCCAGAATCCAGAGAAAAGGTATTTGTTTGCTGAGCTAGTTTCTGTTGCTATTACTTCACAAACATTGTATTACACTTCCATTACAACATTATAGTAGGGAAGCAAAGAGAACATTAACTTTTCAGGCTTTTATTAAAATAACTCATTTGCCATAATCACAAACTGCATTGGTATAGCTTTAGGCAATTTACAAAGCACTTTTATACATACCTCCTCTTTTTGAGTGGTTTCTGTGTAACTATAAATAGTATATGCTTTAGACATAGGTGTATTAGATTATGGTTTTGTGTTTATGACTTGTTAGCCTTCACTTCAGAAAAATAACTTCAAACCTCCAAGCCTTAGTTTTCTTATCTTTAAAGTGAGAATAATAATTCCAAACTTGCAGGGATGCTGTGAAGTATTGATTTCTACAATCCATGAATGTGGGATATCATTACAGTCATGTACCTCATAATGATGTTTTGGTCAACAGACCGCATATATAATGGTGGTTCCATAAGAGTATAATGAAGTTTAATAATTGCCATCACATGAATGCTTACCATTGTGCTACTATTTCTTTTCACTATTCAGGACAGTAACATATTGTACAGGTTTTTTAGCATAGGCACAATTAGCTATATCATATAGTTTAAGTGCATACCATTAAGGTTTTGTAAGTATGTTTGCATAATAATACTTGTGTATTTCTCAGGACATATTCTTTAATTAAGTGATGCATAGCTGTACTTTTTCTTCAATTGCTTTCATCAGTATTTTATAGTTTTCAGTATACAGATTTTTCAACTTATTGGCTAAATTTATTCCTAAGTATTTTATTCTTTTTGATGTTATTGTAAATGAAGCATTTTTTAAAATTTATTTTTAGAAGTACATTGTTAGCATAAAAAAGTTACTAATTTTTATATGTTGATTTTATATCCTGCAAATTTACTGAATTTGCTTATTAGTTCTTCCAAGTTTCTAATGGAGTGTTTAGAGTTTTCTGCATATGGAAATCATGCTATTTGCAAAGAGAGACAATTTTACTTCTTTCTTTCCAATTTGAATGCCTTCTCTCTCTCTCTCCCTCTCTCTCTCTCTCTCTCTCTTTCTTTCAATTGCTCTGTCTTGTACTTTTAGTACAGTGTTGGCTAGATGTGGCAAAAGTGGGTATCTTTGCTTTGTTCCTGATCTTAGAATAAACGCTTTCTGATTTTCACCATTGGTTGTAATGTTAGTTGGGGATTTGTCATAAATGGCTTTAACTGTATTGAAGTAAATTCCTTCTATACCTATTCTATTGAGAGTTTTTATCATAACTAGATGGTGAACTCTGTCTAATACTCTTTCCACATTTATTGAGATAATATGAGACTTTTTATATTTTACTCTATTAAAGTGGCATATTACATTGATAAATTTCAGAACCCTCAACCATTTTTCATTCCAGGGATAAATCCCATTTGATCATAGTATACAGTTTTTTTGTTTGTTTGTTTCTTTAATGTGCTGTTGAATTTATTTTGCTGGTATTCTATTGAGAATTTTTGCATCTATATTCAAAGATATTTGCTTGTAGTTTTCATGTTTTTTTTTTTTTCCTGGCCTTAGTACCTGGGTGATGCTGACTTTATAAAATAAGTTTGGAAGTGTTTCTTCCTTTTTTCCAGTTTTTTTGAACTGTTTAAGAAAAATTGCTGTGAATTATTCTTAAATATTTGGTGAAATTTAACTCTGAAGCCATCTGAATCTGAGTTTTTCTTTGTTTTTGATTACAGTAAGTCCCCTACATACAAACCTCCAAGTTGTGAACTATTAAAGATGTGAACATGTGTTCATATGTCCAATCACATAAGTTAGTTCAGATATCTGGTGTACATTGTCACATGTGTGCATCCTATACAAGTGGTTGTGCTTTCATGTACTCTACCGTACAGTGCTATAAGAGTACAGTAGTGCAGTACCTCTATTCCAGGCCCAGGCTGTCTGGTAGCAAGCATAAAAGCAGTGGTGATGTAGCTGGTAGTATATAGCTGATTGTGTTAGTTGGGTACTTAGGCTTGCTTTCCTGTACTTACACACAAATTGAATTTATGGACATGCGCTTGGAATAGAACTCATTTGTATGTAGTGAACTTACTGTACTGATTTGATCTTCTTATTCATAATTGGTTTGTTTAGGCTTTCTATTTCTTCTTGATTCAGTCTTGCTAAGTTGTGTGTTTCTAGGGGATTTATCCATTTCTTCGGTGTTATTCATTTTGTTGGCATATAATTGTTCATAATAGTTGCTATGATCCTTTTTGTTTCTGAGGCATCTACTGTAATGTTTTGTATTTATTTCTGATTTTATTCACTTCTCTTTTTCTTTACTTAGTCTAGCAAAGGGTTGGCCAATTTTGTTTATCTGTTCAAAAACTGTTAGTTTTGTTAATTGTTTTACATTACTTTTCTATTCTTTAATTTGTTTCTGCTTCAATTTTTATTATTTCTTCCTTTTGCCAACTTTGGGCTTAGGTTGTTCTTTTTCTAATTTCTTGAGGGGTAATGTTAGAATGTTTATTTGAGATCTTTTTAAAATTTTTTAATGTAGGCATTTATTACTATAAATCTCCCTCCTAGTATTACTTGTGCTGTATATAAGTTTTGGCACATTGCACTTTCATTTTTATTTGAGATTTTTAAATTTTCATTTTATTTTCTCTTTAACCCAGAAGTTGTTCAAGACTGCATTGTTTAGTATCCATGTCTTAGTGATTTTTTTCAGTTTTGTTTCTGTTACTGATTGATTTTCATTGCATTTCATTGTGGTCATAAAAGATACTGCATATGTCTAATAACTCCATTTGGTGCATAGTGTAGTTTAAGCTCATTATTTTTGAAATTAATTTTTCTGTCTAAATCTTCTGTCTACTGTTGAAAGTAGGGTATTGAAGTCTCCTACTAGTATTGCATTGCTCTGAAATCTCTTTCAGATTTGTCAATTTGTTTTTTACATACTTAGGTGTTTTGGAGTCAGGCGCATACAGCTTATAATTGTTATATCTTTCTGTTGGATTGATACTTTTATTCTTATATGATGACGTTCTTTATCTCTGAAGATAGTTTTTGACTTAAAATGTCTTTTTTCTGATTTATCTGATTATAGCAACTTCTATTTTCTTTTGGCTACCATTTGCATGGAATATCCTTTTCCATCTCTTCACTTTCAGCCTATGTGTGTCATTTAATCTAAAGTGAGAGTCTTGTACAAATATAGTTTGATACTGATCTTTAACTCATTCAGCCACTTTATATCTTTTTGTTGAAAATTTAGCAGTTTATATTCAAAGTCATTATTGCTAGGGTAAGGTTTACTATTGCCATTTTGTATACTGTTTTCTATTGGTCTTAGAATATTTTGGAATTCTTTTTCTCTCTTGCTGTCTTCCTTTGTATTTGATTGTGTTATTGTTTTTATTTGTGCATTGGCTTTGTTTTCTTTTTTTGTATAACTACTAATGGTATTTTTGGTATGAGGTTAACATGGGACTTTCATAAATATATTATAGTTATAATAGTCTATTATATTCTGACAACAACTTCACTTTCATACAAGAACTTTGTACCTTCACCTCTCCTTCCCCATATTACAAAGCTAATGATGTCATAATTCATACATGTTTATATTATGCATCTACAATTTAATTTAGTTTCAGTTATTTTAATACTTTTTTCTTTCAACTTTAAAACTTGAATTAAAATAGATTTAGCCATTTTCAATGTAGCAATGTAGTGTTCTTTTTTCATTTGTATATTTACCTTTATCAATGAGGTTCATATTTCCTCATGGTCTTGTTTTGTTATTTAGCATTTATTTATTTATTTTTTTGAGTTGGAGTCTCACTCTGTCACCCAGACTGGAGTGCAGTGGCCACTCCCGGCCACTGCAGCCTTGACCTGCTGGGTTCCGGGGTTCCTTCTGCCTCAGCCTTCCAAGTAGCTGGAACTACAGACAAGTGCTACCACACCCGGCTAATTTTTTGATTTATTGTAGAGATGAGGTCTCGCCAAGTTGACCAGGTGGGTCTCAAACCTGCGGGCTCACACGATTCATTCACCTCGGCCTCCCAAAGCATGGGATTACAGGCTGAGCCCTAAACCCGGCGATTTGGCATTTCTTATAAGGAGAGTGTAATAGTGATGGACTCCTTCAGTTTTTGTTTGTCTGAGAATGTCCTGTTTCTCCTTTATTTTTGAAAATCTGTTTTACCAGAAATAGTATTCTTGGTGGGCAAATTTTTCCTTCCTTCACTTTAAATATATCACATCCCTCACTTCTGGCCTATAACTTTTATGCTGAAAAATATGCTGATAGTGTTAAGGTTTCCTTGTAGGTAACAAACCACTTTTCTCTTGCTGTTTTCAAAGTTCTTTCTTTCACTGTTGACAGTTTGATTATAATGTGTGTTGTCATGGATCTCTTTGGATTAACCTTATTTGGAGACCTTTGGGATTTTTGAATCTGGATGTCTATTTCTTTTTCCAGACTTAGAAAGTTCTGATTTTTTTTTGACTAGACTATCTGTTCCCTTCTCTTCTACTCCTTATCTGACTTCTATAATACATGTTTTTATCTTTTTGATGGTGTCTCATAAGTCTCTAAAGCTATCTTGCTCTTTTTTATCCTTTTTCCCCCCTCCTTGCTCCTGACTGGATGATTTCTAATGACCTGTCGTCAAATGCACTGATACTTTCTTCTGCTTGATCTAATATACTATTGAAATGTTCTATTGAATTTTTCAGTTTAGTTATTGTATTCTTCAGCTCTATGATTTCTGGTTGGTATTTTAATATTTTCTATCTCTTTGTTAAAAATCTCACTTTCTTTATTCATTTACGTCTTGATTGCAGTGAGCATCTTTTATGACCATTATTTTGAATTCTTTATTGGATGCATCACATGTCTCCATTTTATTAGAAATTGTTCTAGATATTTATTCCATCATTTTATTTGAAAACTATTTTTATGCATCTTTGCTTTCTTTGACTTTCTTTGTGGTTTTTGTACATTAAATAAAACATTCACTTCTCACAGTTTTCACATATTGGACTGGTTTTATATAAGAAATGATTCTCATCAATCAGTCTGGCCAGGGATTCTGAGTACCTTTCAAACCTTTGTGCTTGTCCAACTGCTTTCTTCCTAGGAACCTCCAAGAAACTAGAGCAGGCCAGGTCTTGTTAGTGACCTGAAATAAACAAGATAGGATCCAATCCTTTGATTAGCCAATAGAAAAGTTTAGGTGCTAGATGTGTGGTCCAATTTATTTTCTCTTCAATGAAAAATTGACATCTGGAGTTTATCACCTGATTTCTGTACTGAGCCAGAAGGTGACCTGTGGCAAATGCCTGTACACTAATTCAGATTTTATGCTCTTTCAAATTGTGGCTTTGTTCGTTTGTCACCCCCAGGGGTGTAGAGAATGTAAGACCTCCTCCCCTTTCAAATACAGGTGATTTACAGGTTAGTCCCTCAGGTAGCAATGAGAAAAGTTGCAGAGTTAGAAGGGTATGCCAACTCTTTTTCTAGAAAACCTATAAACATGGTATGTTCATTAGAGGGAGCCAGGGAGAGGAGTCACTGGAAGTGCCCACATGGCCATTAAAGTTCTCAGGGATTTAATGAGAACTTAAATCACTTTCAAGAGACAGGCAAGTTAGAAGCCAATTCTTCAGGTAGGAACCATGAAAGTCAAGGCTCTAGATGTGATGTTTAACTCTTTCTAGACTGAAGCTAGGAACGGAGTTTTATAACTGGAGTGCGATAGGGAGAAGTTGTAGAAAGAACTTACAAAGCTGTTTAAAATGCTGCTTTGTTTTCTATAGACCCTGGGGACTAGTGAGTCTCAGGTCCCATCAGATCAGGTGATAAAGTAGCCAGACTCCCAGGTAGCAGCTGGAAGAGGCAGGGAATAGTTGTGTGGTCCAATTTCTTTCAAAAAAGACAATGGGAGATTTGATTTTCAAGCCTGAAGGAGGAACCTTGGGAATTGCCTACCTGTCCATGCAAGTTTTCAGAAAATCAGTGATTGACCCTTTAGTTTCCAGATTTGAGCAAGTTATACATCAGACTTAGGCAACAGCTGAACAAGTTGAGGGGTTGGATGTAAAATGTAACCCCTCCCAGAGAAAAGCTGGGAGCTGGGATTTATCGTCTGTTTACTCTGCCATATTAAGTTAAAACTATCCTTTTCCCCTTCTGTCATCCCAGAGTACTACTGACTGCCAGCCCCTGTCAGCTTCCAGAGATAGGAAAGTTAGGAGTCAGTCTCTTGGGTAGCAGCTATAAAAGTTGAGACATAGATGTGTTATCCAAACCCTTTACTCCTCAGGGAGAAGCTGGAAGATGAGGGTTCTCTCCTAATTGTGTGGTGCTAAGGTTTATGACAAGAATATGTCTCAGCGTTTTTTCAACCTATTTTTAAGTGGAAATGTTATCAGTCCCCTGGTATACAGAAGTCTCTCAACTAGTTTTAAATTTTTCTCGAGGGAATTAATCTGAGTGTAGTTGTTTATTGGATGCATCTGTGGGTTGAGAGTCCTGAGTTTCCTATTCTGTCATGTTGCTGATGTTTTCAATTCTCTGGTAGTTCTGAAAAGGTAAATAGTTTTGGATTTTGTAAGGAAGTTCTCAGATAAACAAATAATTTAGTAGCAGGATATGACCTATCTGATTCAAAATGAAGTAGAGAAGTTACTGATTTCTCCTTATTGTGACACCTTATGCTTATCCTAAAGAAAATAAAGTTGTGTCAAAAAGATTGACTTTATAAATGTTCTAGGTTTGCAATTGGCACAGTCCCTGCTCTTTTAAAATGACTCTATTCTCCCATTGTGTTCAACATAAAGATCACAAAATTGGTTTCTGCTCTGGTGTGAATGTTATTTTCCATCAAAATTGCTTCTTCATTTTTAATCTCAATAAACAATAAGATCCTTATTACTTAAAATAATTTTGTATTATATTTTAATAATCATTAGAGTTCTTATGTATTAATAAATAATGATAACATGACAATACAATTCAGTTGTACTTGTTTTTAGAGATAGGGTCTCGCTCTATCACCCAGCCTGGAGTGCAGTGGCACAGTCATAGCTCACTGCAGACTCAAACTCCAGGACTTGAGCAATCTTCCCATCTCAGCCTCTTGAGTAGCTAGGAATACAGGTAAGTGCCACTACGCCTGGCTATTTTTTTTCTTTAAATTTTAAAGACAATGTCTTACTTGGTGCCCCAAGCTGGTCTCGAACTTTTGAACTTTTGATCTCAAGTGTTCCTCCTGCCTCAGTCCCCTGAAGAGGACACAATTCAATTTCAAATTATAGTTAACTTTTCAAAAAAAGTGTATGTGTGTGTGTGTGTGTGTGTGTGTGTGTGTGTGTGTGTGCGCGCGCATGCGCACACTACATGCATGTGTGTGTAATGACAGTTAAAATTGCTTTTTTTTAAAGTAGAAATTGAGTCATTTGAAATATGTTCCTTCTTCAGCTTTTTGTTGTTTCTATAATGCCAAAGATAAATGCCGAAGGTAAAATAGTTTATTTAATAAATTTTGTGAAGATAAAGAATCTAAACCATTGCTTGGCATCTGGCTTGTAAAACTGTGGTTCTGTTTCTCTTATCACTGATTGCTTTGAAGTTGTAAAGACACAGTTTCTATGACAGTAAGAAGCAGAATGGTATGTTTCCTTGTGAAACAGATAGAAAATGATACCTTAAATAAATAACTTGAGAATCTTGAGTAGCACACTTTTATGTTAGAGATTTCCATAATTATAGTATCTATTTCTGGAAGATAAGATGAAACCTGTGTCAACCTTGCTGCATATCACATCATAAGATAATTTTGATTTTATTCCTTTTTTGTGGGAGCATTTCTAGCTCACAGAATTCGAAAGAACGAACAGATATCAATCGATCAATTAGAATTTGTTCTTATATCAATCATGTGGTGGCCTCATGACTTGTTAAGAATTTTTGCTTTACATAAAAATGCATATTCCTCAGACCCCTGAAGAGGACACAATTCAGTTTCAATTTATGGTTAATTTATTCCTCTGCTCAAAGTTTGTATATACATTACTGGACACTTTTCTTCCTTTTCTGATAGCATCATCTTCTCGTTGACTTTCTGAATAATATCAGTAATCATAGTAATAAGTGAGATTCTAAATATTGTATGGATATTAACTCATTTAGTTCTCATAAAAACCCTATGACAGAAGTTGAATTATTAACCTTATTTTTAAAATAAAAAAAGGGAGTCAAAGATGTATTAAATAACTTGTTAGTGAGAGTCAGCTAAGGAGTGGCAGGGTCATGATTCCAATATTGTTTGCTGACTCCAAAGACTGTATATTTTCAATGTTTTGGTCAAGGGAGACCAAGTAGAGAAGTGACATTTGAACAAAGACAAAAACTCTGTGAAAGGAGAGCTATGCAGATACTCAAGAAAATTGCACTGTAGCCAAGGGAACAGAAAGTACAAGTACTTGAGGCAGGAGTGTGCTTATGTGAGAGAAAATGGAGTGAGAGCTAAGTCCAAGTATTTTTGCCATGTACCTGGAAAAGTTGAGTTACTGATACTCAAAATGGTGTAAATTTGGGCAACACAAGTTTAGTGAGACAAACAGGAACAGTGTTTTGAACAGGATAAGTCTGAGAAACCTAGTAAATGTTCAAGAAGAGATGTCAAGTAGGCAATTCAGTATTGTCTGATTTCAGAGGTGAGAAAGAGTATGACGTAAATGAAGATGGACAAGGTGTTTAAGAACTGACTGCCCAACACTTATAGCTAGAAAATGAGGTATTACCAGAAAAAGAAGCGGAGATGGAGCAAACAGTGAGACAGAATAAAAACCAAGTGATTGTGGAGTCCAGAATTCCAAGTGATGGGAGACTTTCAACAAGAAGGAGGAGAGCAGATCTGTCAAAAGTTGTTGGTAAGGGCTAAGCTATGGTGTAGCCATGTGCTCTTTGAACTATAGCCAGGCCATGCTTCCTGGCTTTGGCCCTTCCCCTACCTAGGGGTGGTGAATCTCCTCTTTCTTTCTCTCTCTGATTTACCTTCTAAATAAACTATATTTTCTAATCTGAAAAAAAAAAAATTGCTGGTAAGTCAAGTAAGATGAGAACAAATTTAACGTATTTGTTGATTATGCAATGTGGACAGCATCAGTGACATTGACAAAATAATTTTCATTATAATGATTAAGACAAATTTAATTAGAGTGAATTTATTAATGATCAAGAATTTTCCAAATAATACAACTGAAATTTGTCAAAGAACAATCAATTTTCCTTATCTTTATGGATTTAACCTAACAGTACATAGTTCTATGGAAATGTTTTAAAATTAGAAATAATTCCTAAATAAAATATAGACTTTATTGAAAAAATGTGCAAATAAATGTTCAGGAGTAAGATTTAAAAAAAAGAAGCACATCTTGGCAGGATGCGCTGAAAAATGAATGTAATTGGGTCATATCTCATATCTGGAAGTGCCAGACAATCAATTTAACCTGACTTAGTAAAAAATAATAATCGGGGGAGTATTTACTGGCTAACATAACTGGAAAGTTCACGCAGGCATAGCTAAATCAAGGTGCTCCTTGCCATTGTCTGAATTCAGTAAAGCTTCCATCTCCCAGCTCTGCTGTCCTCCATCAGCTTCATGTTTAGGCAAGTTCTCCAATCATTTTTGTCACAAGTGGCTCCAGGTTTTCCTCTCACTCTCCAGCAACCCCTGTGGAAAGGCTGGTCTTTCTCAATAGTTCCTCTAAGTTGCATGCATTAATTCTGATGAGTTTGGCTTTTTCTATACATACAGGTTAATAACCATTTGCTATATCCATGGGAATAGATTAGCTGGATTTAGATTTTATCTGTACTTCTTGGAAATGGTATAATTAGGCCAGCTCTTGCCAAACCATAGGGATTAACAAGTAGAAAGCTATCCTTAGGAAAATTAAGCTTCTAATATTATATAAATGGGGAATTGGATGTTGGGTATATTTTTAAAAATGTCCACTATAGAAAAGAAGAAAGAGGATGAGGAAAAAAAGAATAGAAACAATTTGTTATCTAGTATTTATTATATACTCTACCTATGTTTGTTGACATTTTCTCGTTTAATACTCATGAAAGCCCCGAGAGTAAGTGCTTATGTTGGGAAAAGCTGAGAAAAGAGAAATGATCTCTAATATTTACTTCAGAGAAAATTTGCCCATAGGACTAAATTATAAACTGATATTTCAAGCCTTAGGGTATTTGTATTCATAAGTACACACTGAGAAAAATATGTATGGTTCGTCTATGTAGCAATGCAAATCAGCAGCTGTGAAAACAGCCCTGAGCAAATACATGTAGCAGAAAGTTGTCTTTATGCTGTTTGGTGTGAGTTTAGAGACTCTGTACCTTCACTTCCCAAGAAAGTGAAACTCTGAGCCTCTGAGAGTGAGCAAAGAGTGATCAAGGGTTGTGTGTGTGTGTGTTGGGGGGGCGGGTAGTGGAGGAGTTCTGGGTCCAAGAGGGAACAACTGTATCTTATACTGGTTTTCAAAAAATTCTCTCAATTTAGCCTCTTCACTCTCCATTTTCTTTGTAATTATACATCAGTTCCAAATCTTGAGCCTTTCTGAGTTTATTTGGAAAACCCTGGCTTGCTCCTCATTGGTTGCTCTACTTTAAGTAGGTAGAGGTCAGCTTCTTTTGTTCTGCTGGCCTTTGCCATTCTCCTATCCATTTACTTACTTTGCATGCTGTTGACATCTTTCATCTCAGGTCTTCTCCTTTGTTACTTTCTTTTTTTTTTGTAGACATAAATCTCTATTTTTTTCCCACTGTCATTTTTTTCTACTACTGGTGTTTTTGAGAGGTAACAGGCCTTTATGTGTACATTCCAGATGCTTCATTTGATTAGCGGTCCAAAAATATTAAACATACTATTATAATCCCATTAGTAGTCTAAAGCTTCACTGCTCAGTCTCAATAAATTTTCCCACCCCAAAGGTGTACCTATTTCGATCTCTAAACCCTACCAACATCCATATCTTTGAACATATTCCTTGACCTAATTCCTTGACCTCTATATTTATTGGATCAACCTGTTTATAGGTTGATTCTAACTGGGAAGCATCGATATAATTTGGATTTTTATAACATTGTAGCTAAGATGTATTTCATATATATATATATATATGGCAAAGCTGAGATTCAGTGTTTTTAGTTGTGGTCACCTATATTTCAAAGTACTTAGGTCATGTGATTGAGCCAGTGAAAATTCTCATTCTATCTAGAATTTTCTCACCTACTATTAGAAAGTTAAACCTACAATTACTGCATGCATGTAAAGTATATATTAGACATAATGAAAGATCATAAAGGTTGGTAAAAAGCGGTGCTCAAATAAAAATAATATGCATCACTCCATGAAACTTTCATAACTAAGAAAGAATACACATTTGGGAAGAAATAGGCTTGAATCATAGAACCAGAAAAAGTGCAGCTTGAAGCAGTCCATTTCTTTTCGCTGTCAGTGAATTTTTGGTTGTTGCCTTGTTTTGTTTTATAGCTTTCTATGGCTCTATAAAGTATCTTGACATACTGCCTACGACCTCTGGCTTACTATCTATTTCATTTTTTTAAAGTAAGTGAGATGCCATTTTAAAAAGCACTGAGGCATCACTGTTAAATTACACCCACTGTATGTGCAGACAACCATGTAGTCAACTCACTCCTACTTACTTGTTTGGCTTTAATTTATTAGGAGAGCAGTGGTGATCACCATGATATGATAAACATGATATTTACATGGACAATCTTCCCTGTAAGTTATCATTATTAGTTCATATTTTATAGGTCGACAATTTTGCTGGGAATTTGGGTATTATGTTTAACTGAAGAATATGTAATAACTTGGAACATAGGTTGATAACTTAGCATATAGACTGGTATATAGTTTCTCAATAACTGCCAATCACTCTATCTCATTGAATATTCATT
Source organism: Carlito syrichta (assembly GCF_000164805.1). NCBI lineage: Eukaryota > Metazoa > Chordata > Mammalia > Primates > Tarsiidae > Carlito > Carlito syrichta. The sequence goes on along the minus strand of NW_007256137.1, from coordinate 75,741 downwards.
GCCAGTTCCCACATTAAGGCCTCTGACCTACCTCCTTCACTATCCTTAATGTTTTTGCTAAAGATTTTAGAATGTATGACTGTCTCTTATTTTTCAAGGGTCAGCCTAAATATGACTTTCTCAGAGAAATCATCAATGATTACTGCCTCTGGTGTCATCCTCTTTCACAATATCCCTTTTATTATCTTTATTTTTTTTTTGAGTTGGAGTCTCACTCTGTCACCCAGACTGGAGTGCAGTGGCCACTCCCAGCCACCGCAGCCTCGACCTGCTGGGCTCCGGTGTTCCTTCCGCCTCAGCCTTCCAAGTAGCCGGAACTACAGGAATGCGCTACCACACCCGGCTGATTTTTTGATTTATTGTAAAGATGAGGTCTCGCCGCCCAGGCAGGTCTCGAACCACGGGCTCAGGCAATCCACTCAACTCAGCCTCCCAAAGGCGCAGGATTACAGGCTGAGCCACCGAGCCCGGCTTATTATCTTTTTATACTCATCAGGGCTTGATATTTTCTTGATTGTGTGTTTATCTAATAGAAAGATGTAGTGCTATTTTGTCATTTGTTTTATTCTTAGTACCTAGAGCAGGAATATAGTAGGCATACACATGTCTTCATATTTAACAAAAAGGTGACCTTGCCTGGCTTGTTTGTTGTGATAGCTTTGACACCTTGCACATGATATGCCTATTGTATGTGCTAACTTAATTAGTAAATGATTTTATTTATAGCTTAATGCCTATTTGTACTGGAGTTTTCAAAGCAAAATATCCCACTCAATATTCTTGATATTTACTCAAGACAAATGAAGACTTAAATTCACACATGTGTGTGTGGGTGCACACCCCCCCACACACACATTCACGCCATGTTTTTAGATGCTTTACTCATAATTACTGAACACTGTGGGGGAAAAAAATTCTGGTAAATGAATAAAGAAACCCTTTATATCCATTCAACAACATGCTACTTGGCAACTAAAAGGAACAAACTGCCAGAACAACAACAATATGAATGAATCATAAGTGCATAATTTTAGGCAAAAGAAAAAGAAAAGAAAAGAAAAGAAAGAAAACAGACTCAAAAGGCTCAAGACTCTGTGGCTCAATTTATATGACCTCCTGGAAAAGGCAATACTATAGAAACAGAATGTAGATCACTGGTTACTAAGACCTGGAAAGGGTGAGAGACTTACCACAGATCAATATGAGGACATTTTGGGGAATGATGTACTGTTCTAGATCATGATTGTTGTGGTGTTTACATGAATGCATGTATTTGTCAAAGTCAACAGAACTCTACTTAAAAAAGAGTGAGTGCTACTACATGCAAAGTATACCTAAATCTTTAGAAAGTAAATCAAAGAACATATAATTCGCTATAATTCGAAGAACACTAGGTGATTTTATAGCCGCCTAACTATTCTGCTCTTCTAGCTTTGCCCCTACCTCTCTAATTTGCTCTGAACACAACAGACAGAGTGACACTAGGACAACCTTTTACTCTTGCAAGTTTTTGCTACCTCTATTCTCATAATAGCCTAAAAGATTCTACCTGACCTGCCATCCCACTGCTTCGCTGACCTCATCACTACCACTCTTTTCCTCTTGCACTTTGTACCAGCTAGAGGAGCCACCTTGCTGGTCTTCCAAGACATCAAGCAGCACTCACCTTGCAGTTGCTATTCCTTGCTGGAATGCTCATGTCCCAACTATCCACATAGCTTGTTCCTTCACATCCTTCTGCTCTTTTGCAAATATAATCTAATCAGATATTTTCCTTGGCCATTCTATACAGATAAAACCATTCTCCTCATATTCTGTTTTACTTTTGTCTACAGAAACATGAATTTTTTTAAAAAAACCTGTATGCCCACATTGGGATGTAAGTTTCATAAAGTTTGAAACTATGTGGTATTCTTACGATTTCGCTGTAGTTTCGAACTATTTCTGACACCTAATAGGCGATTCTTCCTCTCTCTTCTTTTCCTCCTCCTCTACTTTTCTTCTCTAATATTTAAGTACATAATGTATTTATTTGCTCATATATACGAATAGCTAAATGGACTAGTTAATTAATTTGAATGTTCTTGCAGAGATTGGCTAAATGCTCTTAATATCCCTTTTTTCTTCCTGAGCCCTTAGTTAATTCTTATCTCTCGGTCTGCCTTCAATCTAGGGGACCATGCGACTAGTTATCATTGATGCAATGTAAATTGAATAGGTACTTTGTGTGATCTAGTCTGCTATAATCCATTGGCTTTCCATTTTATCTCTCCCTCTTCCTTTAGCCAGCCAAATGGATAATACCTGTATAGTGTTAAAATTCTTGAAGCCACTTGTTGAAGTTGGCAGTGCCACAGCATGGAGAGGGTCCAGATCCCTGAAGACCATATGTAGCAGAGATCTTCCTCACCTCCTTCAGTTTACATTGGACTTTGTAACATTAATAAGAAATAAACCTTTTTTGTGTAAAGCTACCACACCTCTGAGTTATGTGGCACAACAGCTGGTGTTACTTAAGCTGTTTAAAACACAGGGATTTAGGGCCAAAAGATGTTTCTAATCTGGGGTTTGTCCCATCCATCATAATTTAGAGACTATGAAACTATTTACAGATTTGTACAGTGGGGATAGTCAACACTAACATTTCACAGGATGAAATGCTTTAAAATTAAAAATTAAAGTATAAATGAATAATATATTCTAAAAATATGTATTTCACAAATGTAGATTTTGTAAAATTTACTGCTTTTACTTTGTTGATTTAGGTTCTGTTTTCCCAAGCAGTATTTCACGATTTCTTTTCCTATGTATTTGCTCCAGATTTAACATTTATTTATTTAATATATTCTGTGTGCCAAGCATGGTGTTGAATAGGAAAGACAATATGTATCTTTCATTAAAGGTGAGTGGAAAAAACAACAAGGAGACAGTCAATTACAGTATAAAAAGCACTTTCAGAAGAAAGTTTACAGAGTTATGGGAACTCAGCACAGGGGAACCAGATCCACATTTGGGAGATTAGGGGTGTTGTCCCAGAGAAAGTAACACTAAGTTGATATTTCAACGATTAGGATACATTGGGAATATAAACCGGAAGGCGGGATTTGACAGAGGAGTATTCTTGAGAATGCATGGATTTACTGAAGAACTTAAAGAAGTGAATTCAGGGTAACATTCTTCAGAAAAGTAGCAAGAAATATGGACTGAGTGAGGATAAGACCAAGTGCTGAAGGGCCCTAAATATCATGTAGGGTATTTGGTATCCATTTAAAGACAATTGAAAATCATATTTAATAGATTTCAGCATGGAATAATGTGACTGCGTTTGCTTTTTAGAAAGAAAATTCAGGCTTAATTATAAATAATGGATTATGAATTAAGGTGGATATAAACCTGGGATGGTATAAAATTGAAGGTTATGGTTGGAATTCTAGAGGCAAAAGAAGACGGAAATTTCATCTGGGAAGACGGCAGTGGGATGGAGGGAAGTTGACATATGAGAAAAGCACTTTTAATTGGTGTTATTAGGGTATTGCTATTGTAATTAGTTATATGGCTGAAACAGGAACGGACAAGAATTACTCCTAATCTTCTTTTTTTTTCTTGAGTTGGCGTCTCACTCGGTCGCCCAGACTGGAGGGCAGTGGCCGCTCCCGGCCCCCGCAGCCTCGAC
>NW_007256137.1:69723-72002 GCF_000164805.1 Carlito syrichta | reverse complement strand
GAACCCACGGGCTCAGGCCATCCACTCACCTCAGCCTCCCAAAGGCGCGGGATGACAGGCTGAGCCACCGAGCCCAGCTACTCCTAATTTTCTAACTTGGGTAAACTTTTCAACTGCAGGAATTCTTCAAAGTTCTCTACTTGGTCATCCTTCTGTTTCTCTCTACGTTTTCTCCTTTAACCTCATTGACGGTCACTGAGTGAATCCTACATCACAGCTCTAACTTTATGCATGATTACAACATCAGGTTTTCATTAGTTAATGTTTACAGAAGACCTTAAATATCTTGTAATTACCACGGAGTCTGATCTAACTATCATTCTTCCAAAAGCAGATCGTTTTTATAATTGCTAATTTCTTCAAATTATATTCATCTCTTTTGATTCTAAGCACTCCATCACACACCCAAAATTGCTTGTAGCAGTCCTAGCTCTAAATTCCCGATGCTGTTATCTTAAATCAAGTTTTTAACAAATATTTGTCGTGACTATTGAGGATGGTTTCCTTTCAGTTAAACCTTGCCACAATCCATTCTTGGAGTGTTTCTCTCGTTATCCTAAGCCTTCCTAAAATATAGCACACAAATTTTTGAACTGTGCAAGGCATAATTACATTTTTAGTCATTGAATAAATAATGACTAAATATGCCAGGTACTAATTTTAGTAAGGAGAAAAAGAAGTTCAAATAAAATATTATGCTCTCATGGATCTTTCATTCCTTGATGGAAAACAGACAATAGACAAATAATAAAATCTTCATTATGTCTGATGGTGAAAAAAATTTTGGATAAAAATAAAGCAGGAAAGGGAGAGAGCACAAATTTGTATGTGTTACGGGGAAAAGTTTGCATTTCAAATGTAATCTCCTGAAAAGTTTATAACTACGAAAGTGACATTTGAACAAAGACCTGATGGAGATAAGAATGTAAGCCATGTAGATATACCTAGTTAGAGTATTCCAGATAGAGGAAAAAATAAGTATAAGGACTAGAGACAAAACATATATTAAAGGAGCACAAAAGCCAGAATTAGTCATGGAGAGATTTAGTATGAAGTAAGGTAAAAGAAGTAAAACAGGGCATTATTATGTAATAACTTGAAGACCAAATAAGATATTTTTGTCTATTCATTTTTTAAAAGTATTTATTTGTTTGTTTGTTTATTTATTCATTTTGGCCAGGCACAGTTGCTCACACCTATAATGCCAGAACTTTGGGAGGCCAAGATAAGATAATCACTTATCTGAAGAACTCAAGACCATCCTGGGCAACATGGTGAGAACTTGTCTCTTAAAAAACAAAAATGCCAGGTGTGGTGGTTGATATCTGAAGACCCAACTTATCGAGAAACTGAGATGGAAGGATCTCCTGAACTCAGAAATTTGAGACTGTGGTGAGCCATGATCGTGCCCTGTAATCCAGCCTATGTGACAGAGTGAGACTCTGAGTATAGAAATGTATTTTTAATTATTATGGTTGCGTGATAGTGGAACCTTATATTTATAAGGAATATTTACCTTATAAATATGTATAAGGTACTTGTAATATTTTGATATCTTTGAGCAATGTTTTGTAGTTTTCGTTGTAAAAGTCTTTCACTTCAGCGGTTAAGAAGATGCCAAGGTATTTCATTTTTTTGTGGCTATTGTGAATGGGATTGTGCTTTTTTATTTGGTTCTCTACCTGTTTGTATTTGGTGTATAAGAATGATACTGTCTTTTGCACATTGATTTTGTGTCCTGAGACTTTATCAAAGTCCTTTATTAGTGTAAGAATGTTTTTGACAGATTCTTTTGGATTTTCAGCGTATAGAATCATATTGTCAGCAAAGAGAGATAGCTTGACTTCCTCCTTGGATACCTCTGATTTCTTTCTCTTGTCTGATTGCTCTAGATAGGACTTCCAATACTATGTTGAACAAGAAGGTTGAAAGTGGTCAGCCTTGTCTTGTTCCTGTTTTCAGGGGAAATGCTTCCAATTTTAGACCAATTAGCAGTATGTTGGCTGTGGGTTTATTGTAGACAGCTCCTACTATTTTGAGGTATGTTCCCTCTATGCCTAGGTGTTCAAAGGTTTTTATCAAGAAGGGAAGTTGTATTTAAAAAAAAAATTTATAGCCGGGCTCGGTGGTTCAGCCTGTAATCCTGAGCTTTGGGAGGCTGAGGTGAGTGGATTGCCTGAGTCCGCGGGTTCGAGACCCTCCTGGGAAACTTAACAAGACCTCTTCTCTACAATAAATCAAAAAATTAGCTGGGCGTGGTAGTGCATGCCTGTAATTCT